>NC_043703.1:37426654-37445781 GCF_006229205.1 Suricata suricatta
TCAGGTTATGGCGGGACCCAATCAAAAGAGGCTGAGTGTTTAAACCTTAACTTTGACCAATGCTTGTGCTGTGGCTGGGTTACGCCCCAAACTTGTTTGTATCTGCCTATAAAAAAGAGTGTAAATCTCCTGCTCGGGGCTCTCTCTCTCTCTCTCCCGGCTCTATCGGCGTGGAGAGTGCAGAGATCCCGGGTTCGAACCTGCAATAAACGACCCTTGCCGCTTGGCTTTGACTCTGGACTCTGGTGGTTTATTGTTGGGCATTTCATTTCCTTGCTGACTGTCAGCTGGGAGCCTTTCAGCATCTTCAGACCACCTGCATTTCTTTTCACTTGGCCCCTTTCATCTTCGAACCAGCCATAGGGCATTGAGTTCCCCCCCACATTTTGAATCTCTTTTTTTCCCTTCTGCCTCATCTCTTCTCCCCCTGGCTAGAGAAAATTCTTTGTTTCAGGTCTCAGGAAATTAGATTGGGCCCACCTGGATAGTCCAGGTGACTCTTCCTATCTTAAGTCTTTATTCCTAGTTACAATCGGAACGTCATTTTTGCTTGGCAACTAAATATAGGAATTAGGGTGTGTGCACCTGTGTGGGTCATTCTGCTTACTGTAGTATTTTATGGGAAGATTAAGAAAGGCAGTAATAAATATTATTAGTCAACTGTTCTCAGGAATGCATGCAATATTGGATGTTTATATTTTGACTATTATCTTTGGTATCATATAATACTACTAAAGTTGAGCCACCATTATAAAGGATTAATTATGTTACAAGAATGCAATGTGTTAGACTGTATGCACCAAAAATAAATAGGAGAATCAGCAAGACTACAAGTTGTTACAAACAATACAAACTAGCACATCAAAATTATATCCAGGAATAAGTAAATAACAAATACTTTTTTATATAAATCTGTCAATCTTATAGCTATAAGAACAATTTAGTTTGAACTGCTTTTTAAAGTTAGTTGAGGAAAATCATAAAAACAAAAGTGCTAAGATAATGATGAATTGAAGTTTGAACTAAAATATTTAAATAATTTTTAAAGGGATGAAGTTAGTATTTCAACAATAATAGAATCACCATTAGATCTATATGGGACCAAAACCATCTGATTTTGAAAAATATTAAGCACACCCCAAGATAATTTTTGAAAAATTTTTAAGAGAGATAATAAAGAAATATTAGAACATACTGTGGCTTTTAATTGCTTTTTTATATATAGCATATTTGTATATATGGGCATATATGTGTGTGTACATACATACACATATAATGGATTATTATTCAGTCATTAAAAATGAACAAAATATTCCCATTTGTGACAATAGGGATGGGCCTTGAGGACACTATGCTACATGAACTAAATCAGACAGAGAAAGACAAATACCATTTGATCTCTCTTATATGTAGAAACAAACAGACAAGCTTATATATATATATAGAAAACAGATAATTGGTGGTGGCCAGAAGTAGGGTATAGAGGTGACAGAAATGGGTGAAAGAGATCAAAAGGTAAAAAATAATAATATTAAAAATAAATTTTTAAAAATGGTACCCTGATTCCTTTAGACACTATATCTTAACTTTTCTTCCCTATCCTCCAATCTCTATCCTCAGTGACAATAAAAAAGTACTTATGCTGAACATCTCATAACCCAGTTCTATCCATCAGTATGTATGGTGTCACCTGCAGATCAGCATGTTTCCATTTCAGTGTCACTTAGTCTCAGTGAGCACATACCCTAAGCTAGAACCATCAACATGAAAACCTTCTGGGAAAAGGGGAGCAAAAATGACCCCAATATTAGCCATCAGGCTAATGAGTGAAGAGAACTAAACAAATAAAAAAATATGTCACATTCTTAAAACCTAGCTATGAAATGAACACATCAGTCTTGAACACAGTTCAAGATATAAGAATAAGAGGAAAAATGGCCAGTGAAAAGCCAAAATAGTTGCTACAGAATCCACGTGCTTTATTAATTTAAAAAGCAAAGAGGTTAGTTACATTAATTAGCAGGTAATGTGACTCTTCTCCAAAGTCTAACACATGCTCTGTGGCCTTGGAAGCTTATAAATAATATAATATAGAGGGGCAGCTTGTAAGTCTGCAGAGATAGAGATATTTTATTTCTTTTGTCCTGTATGGTCTTTTACCCTATATGGTCTTTCCTGGTTCACAGGCTTTGACAATTCTTTCTCTTTCTCTAGGTAAGTGATAGATAGATAGATAGATAGATAGATAGATAGATAGATAGATAGAAAGAAATAGATAGATAGAAATAGATATGTATAGGATAAAATGATGACAGGAGAATAAGAATCTTTGAAACTTGCTCTGTCACTGTTTTTTCTGTACTAGAAATAGAGCTTTTAATCCAATGGGGGTTTCTGTTCTTAATTGTAACCAGAGGAATCTTTAGCTATAAGAGCTCACTTTCTTCAGAAGTGAGGTGTGTGTGGTCATCATGACTGTCCTCAGACTACTCTCTGTAGTCAGGACTTAGGGAATGGTACAGTATGCAGAGGACTCTGACAGTCAATGGATTCCTAGGAATTAAAATGAAAGACAACTAAGTTTCTCTGTAAAATCAAAGCAATTCAAAGATTGACAAATAATTTTGTTTTGACTTGAATGACAACCATAAAAAGGTCAAAACTCCTCAAAAAATCATATAATTGACTTCATTTATCAGTCCTAGGGTCTACCTATGGTCTACCTTGATTATAAGGGACATTGGGTCCTTTACATTGCTTACATTTCCCACAGAGAAGTTAGTGAAGGAAACATGAAAATAAAGATTTTGAGAAAATTATCTTAACTCCAAGCCAACTATAGTTAGTAGAAATCTAAAATATTATTGTAAGGTGGATATTATAGTAGGAATTTGAGGGAGTAAGAAATTTGGACCCTTGACTCTAATGTCTGATCATTTTTCCAGTTCTTGAAAATATAACAAAAATGGATAGTCCAACATGGTGTCCTAGCCTAGAAATAATATAGTATGAAAAAACAACTGGAATTCAGTTGAGGAACCCAGCCCAGCCAAGTTGTCATTATCATCATCATTGACATCACTGTCATCATTCTTGGGTAAGTATAAATGACTTAATCACCAAAGGCTTAAAAGTCACAGGCATAATAGCAGTCTCGTTCAGTCCAGTTCACTTCTTCAGATTGATTAGTAAAAAGCTTGTGTATTCCTAGAGAATAATATAAGACGGAGACTAAATAGCACTGCAGTTACAAGTATAACTAAATATGATGTGATAGGTAGAATAGTGCCTCCTCTAGGCTGTTTGGTCATTCCCTAATCCCCAGAATCTGTAAATGGGGTTTTACAAATGTAATTAGTTGATATTGAGAGCTTATCCTGGATTATTCAGGTGGGCCCAAGCTAACCACATGAATCTTTAGAAGTGAAGAATTTTCCCAGGTTGGTAAGAAGAGAGCTATGAAGATGGAAACAGGGTCAGAGAGACACTATGTTACTATGTCTTTAAAAATGGGGAAGGAACCCATGAATGAGCTAAGGAATACAGATGGAAAAGGCAAGGAAGTAAATTCTCCTCTAGAGCCTCCAGAAAGAAACAGTCCTGCCCACACTTGATTTTAGCCCAGTGAGACCCATTTTGGATATCTGATATACAAAGCTGTAAGATATTTTTTTTATTTAAGTCACTAATTTTGTTGTAATTTATTATAGCTGAAGATGGAAACTGATATTAACCTTTGATTTTTGAAGTGAACTATTGTAATTAATACAGCCTCTGATATTTGGAATGTAGCTATTGATGAGGATAACACATTCCATAAGGTACACAAAACCTACCAGAACCCGTTTGCCTTTTTTGCAAAATGGGGGAGCACATTTTACTCTACCGCCTCAGTGATACATCAGTTCCTGTACAATATGGTACACAGAGTACAAGACCCCTCTCCATCCCATGGGACACCATCCTGGTCTACCAACATTACCTTCTCATGCTCATAGGATCCATAGAAGAGAAACCAGTGACATGTGTATATATGGTATACACATTGCTGCTTATTAATCCTCCTTGCACCTAAAAAGAGGTTCAGTGCTAAAGACTTTGGAGGCAGGCCGTAAGGTACTTCCTTATGGAAATAATTTTCTTAATAACTCACATGTTCAGCCTTTAAGAACAGTCTGAGGGCGCCTGCGTGGCTCGGTCAGTTAAGTGTCAGAGGCTCTTGATCTCAGCTCAGGTCTTGATCTCGGGGTTATGTGTTCAGCCCCACATTGGGCTCTGCACTGGGTACGGAGCCTACTAGAAAGAAAGAGAGAAAGAAAGAAAGAAAGAAAGAAAGAAAGAAAGAAAGAAAGAAAGAAAGAAAGAAAGAAAGAAAGAAAGAGAGGAGGAAAGAAAGAAAGAGAGAGAGAGAGAGAGAGAGAGAGAGAGAGAGAGAGAAAGAAAGGAAGAGAGGAGGAAAGAAAGAAAGAGAGAGAGAGAGAGAAAGAAAGAAAGACAGAAAGAAAGAAAGAAAGAAAGAAAGAAAGAAAGAAAGAGAGAAAGAGAGAAAGATAGAAAGAAAAAGAAAGAAGAAAGAAAGAAAGAAACTATGAGAAAGTAAAAACAGTCTAATATAAGAGAAAAATCTTGTGCCATCCCATGCTTTAGATCAAGTGTCTTTGAAATGTGGCTTTGCCATCTGGTAGACCCTACAAAGTGAAGACAGTGGCATACTACAGTGTTAAAATGTCTCAAACAAGAGAATTATAAAAGAGAAACCAGAGACTTTTGACCAATTTCATGTATACTTCAGTAAGAATACCTTCTGCTATTGAAAATATCTCTGGAATTGCTTTGGGACTTCAGTAGAAACTAAATATCTAACCATCTGGAAATTATATGACCATTTTACTTGAGGTGCTCACCACAAAGTAATACTAATTAATCAGTATTTCCATAATATCAGGTAAGTCTATAACACTGAGTCAAAAATTATAAAAAGGACATGGCTGGTATCAGGTTTGTATAAGCTACAAATGATTCATGTGTGCAAGTTTGCAATCTAATATGTATACCCCTGAAAAGTGGTATACTTCATGATGAACTTACATTGATGGCTCAAATCCATGATTAAAGATGATGAAATTGAGAGGTCTTATTAATTATGTCTAGATGAGTAGGCTGGGTACTTATTCTAAATTTGATCTTCTTTCCTTCATAGCTGTGGTTTTACAGAGTGATTAGATGTCACTCTAAGATGCAGTATCTGCCCTGACTTGGTGACCTGTGTTTGGTACTTTATCTCCCTCAATCAGTGTGTGGATTAACATTCTTAGTTTCAGACAATAGAACTCTGCAGCTATTTTAAGGACGAAAAGATCATTACAGGTTTGCTAACAGGCATTTGCAAAGTCATTTAAGAGCTGGAGAAACCAGATCCTACTAGGAAGAACTTCCAGAAACATACTGATCACTCAATTGGAAAGTCAGTAGCTGCCACCAGACCCAAATATCACTGCTGTTACCCCCAATAACAACACTGATTTTATATTCTCTGAATGTTCCTCATGTAATTAACTTCCATATGATGGTATTTTAGAAGTGAGAATGGCTTTGAAATTAATTTTATTATTATTTTGATTCTATATGTGGAGTAGAATATATACTATGGTAAGCTATCAAAAAATAGGTATCTGATTTTCAGATTTTGTTTTTTATATATAACATTTTCCATTAAAAGGAACCAGGTCTCCTTGAATAAATAGCTAATTCTAGGGCCTGGGTAGGAAGAATACAAATGTCTGGAACATCTCGTAATGCCAGAACGTTAAGGAAGTACAAGGTGAAGGGAAGAAGAGGAAGGAATGGAAGAACACAGGAATCACCTGCATGCACTCTCAGTGGACAAGCACAAAATATTCGAGTCAAAATTTAAATAATGTAGTGTTGTATTATAACTCAAATTATGAAATAAACATACATGAATCCAACAAGACACTGAATAAATAAAGGGAGAATCTTTCCTGGAGAAAAAATTCTAAATATTATGTGTCATCACTTCCCCCTTCTCAAGAGGAAGAGCTTGTTTCCCACACCTGATTGTGGGTTGAACTTAATAACTTACTTCCAAATGATAAGAGTATGTGAAAAGGAAAATAATAAAGTGAAGAAAGCTGGCAAACACTACTTTAATCAAATGATCAAAGTTGGCATCACTAGTAATAAATCATATTGATTTCATGAAGTTTCATGACAAAAAACATCAGACAAACCCAACTGAGGGGATATTCTAAATACCTGACCAATAGCCTTCAAACTTGTCAAAACCGTAAGAAACAAGTAAAGACTGAGAAGCTGCAGTAGGACAGAAAAGTCTACAGAAACATGATGACTAAGTGTAATATGATATCCTGGATTGGATTATGGAACAGTAAAAGGATAATAGTGGGAATCTTGGTAAAGTATATAGTTCAGCTGACAGTAACACACTAATGATAATGTTCCAGTTTTGACAAAAGTTCTATGATTATGTAATACGTTAATATTGGGAGAATCTGTAGGCTATAAAGAACTCTGTACATCTTTCAAGTTTTCTTTAAAACTAAAAGAATTTCAAAAGAAATCAGTTTTTTAAGACATAGAGAAGGTCTTCCAAAGATTTTATGTGACCATAATATTTTTTAATAATAAGGACACAAAGAATAAAGAATACAGCTCGAAAGGAAAAGTTCCCGACACCAAAAGAAACAGGTCAATGGTGAGACATATTAATGTTCAAGCACTAGAGAGAAGATCTACAAATTCTGCTGTTGATTCTAGACCTAACTTTAATCCAAATCTTTATTTTTAAATTACATGAGATGGAGCCCACAATATAACCTGTTATACATTTCTGATATCAAATTTCATTATTAGCACGTGTAAAAACTAAAACCCAAAACATCTGCACTTAAATGAACTGTGTAAATCCATCATCCAGAGACTAAGAGGAATGTACAAAATCAACAGAGTTAGGTTTAGTACATGCTATAGCAAGAAAGGTCCCACAATATAGAAAATTCTGGGACATCTCAAAAAGTAGCCTTAAGGAATGGGTCCTAATAAAGTTTGAAGGACAGAATTTAATCATGAAATGATCATGTCGGAGATTGTAAGAAATTATAAACTAGCGTATTGAGAATAGTCAGCCATCTTATCTTTATAATACATGAATCCATTGAGGAGTTACTATAACATTTTCTTAGAATATGTGTATCAAATGAACTGGAAAGAGTTTAAGCTTATTCCGTGATGAACATCCTGGTTTGGTTTGAAACCATTCATCTGTTTTATAAGTTACAATGTAGTCCATTTAGAAAAGGTTTGGTCTCTGTTACATGTCTCAATTCTGACACTCTAGCTGTCAGAAGCGCTATTTTTCACTTTATCAAAGCCAACCAACACAGCAGAAGATTAAATAATGAAGTAAATTGTAATTTTTAATGTTTTGAAACAAATCTATTATGTATGCCAAGTGCCATTCTATTCAGTCTGAATGTTTTTTTAATCTGTGAAAGTCCTTGTAATTGTATGTTGCCATGATTTAGGACAGAATTAGCCCAGAGCAATGTTTATAGTAGTAAAAGTCTATTTTGCTAAATTGCTCACCTATTCCATAAGCCATACAAAATTTCTTTTAAAGAATTCTAGAAATTCTTCAAATATTTTCTCTTATACTAAGCTATACCACTTTTAAATATGAATAAATCAATAATGCATAATCTATATCAATCCTTTATTTGCCTTGCAAATTAAGCTTTATGTCTTCTTTTTCTTATATTTTTATTAGACAATTCACATTGGCAATCTTTAGTTATATATTTAGCATGTCTGGCAGCATTCATTTAATAAGTTCACAATTCCAAGCTCAAAAAAATACGTTTTATGCTGAATTTGGCACAATGATTGAGGATTATGTAATACTCAGTAAATATTGTTAAATGCATGGTTGCATCATGAGTGATTGCAGTGGTCATGTGGAGAGAAATTTGAGGTGTATTCTCAAATGATAAATCATAGCAACCAGAAAGTAGAAGGAATAAATGAATTCACAACAAAATATTTACTACAAAATAAATTTTGTAATGATCTTACCAGTGTTGTGATTTTTTAAAAAATTTGTTAATGAATATTGAGATAATTGTAGTCATAGACCATACTAGAAGTTACAAAAAGATAAGAGAAGTAACAAACCAATACGCTGTTGTATTCAATTAATTTTCTCTTGGCTAAAGAGAAGATTGTAACTAACCCTTAGAACATTTGTTAAAAATGTGTGTGAAAAATATCTGAATAACTAATCCCCTTTCCCTAGCAATTTGATTGTATCTGTAAAAAAATATAATGTCCTGTTCATACTATAAATAATAACTAAGAAACCAATATATTCTGTAGAGTAAAATGTGAGATTTTCAATGAGCATTTGATTCTCTGAATGCCAGAGAATGTGTAATGTACCATCTTTATTATTGTACTAGTTTGGTTTACCCATGTAAATTTGTTCTCTCAGGAAGAAGTCATAATCGAGGCATATATCATTTTCTCAATCTTAGAATAATTATCTTATATCTTATCATTGAATGACTATTAACATGTAAGCAAATATTATCCTTAATCAAGCTCCATGCTTACTATTACAAATTAAATATTTCCAATAGTTATCCTTCTGAAGCCACAAAAATCCTGATAATTTTGCCTTTGCCTTACAGATCATTATAACTTCCACTTGTCAATAGGCTCAACATAATTGTAACACAGTCCTAGAAACTTAACTTTGTTCCATCTGGAGCATTACCTCTTACCCCCCAACACATTACAAAGCTCATTAAACAAAACTCTCAAACATTGGAACTGTCTAACTTCTTGACTATTTTCTCAGGCTCACTACCAAACCCACGTATATTTAATAGCGGCTTATTTTCTCAGTTCAAATTAATTTAAAAAGAAAATTATGTTAAAATATTGTATTTTTCAAAGTCATTTATCTTTTTGACCCCTGAGAAGAAGCCTGTTGTTCTGATGAGAAAGCCATTGGTAACCTTTCAGGGTTCCTGAGTTTAAGTCCTTGAGATATTACAATTGCCCTCTTTTATGACTTTCCCTTGGCACACAGAGATCTAACTTGTGGGGATATATTTTCCATGCCCTCATGATACAATGCCTATTAGTGAGGTTTTATTGCCTAGAGGCTTATTTAGGAATAAGACCTGAGAGATCACTGGCTCCTTATCAGGAGAATAGATCATGTCCTCCAACTCTGGTTATGGTAGTGACACTGAAGAGGGTTCAAGCTCCTTTTTTCAACTTTAAACCACAGAAGTATTTTGTAGATGTTTTCACACCTGCCAATTAGTGGAAAACATTTATACACTTTTTACCCATCACTGTAGAATACACTGCATAATAGTATAACTGCATCTTATTTTAGAAACCCTTGCAAATATTATCCTCATAAACATGGCATTTTTATATAGACTAAAATAGTCATTAATTTAGCACTATTATGTTAAGCATTTGCCTTTCTTTTCTTTTCTTTTTTCCCACACAATCCAATGTGGAAAACATCCTCATTGTCCCTAGTTTACATGAAAGGAAAATTATGTTTATAGAGGTTAGCTAAGTTGCCCAAAACTAAATAGCCAATAAAAGGTCGAGTTAGGATTTGAATGTTAGTATTCTAGGTAGAAGTGCATGAATTAAAACACTAAAAGTTGAAACAATCAACAAAACTAAAAGGCAACTGACGAATGGGAGAAAATATTTGCAAATAACATATCGGATAAAGGTTTTTTATCCAAAATCTATAAGGAGCTTATCAAACTCAACATCCAAAAACCAAATAATCTAGTGAAGAAATGGGCAAAAGACATGAACAGACACGTTTCCAAAGAAGACATCCAGATGGCCAGGGGACACATGAAAAGGTGCTCAACATCATTCAGCATCAGGAAACTACAAATGAAAACCAAAATGAAATGCCCCCCTGACACTTATCAGAATGACTAAAATGAACAACTCAGGGAACAACAGATGTTGGCAAGGATGAAAAGAAAGAGGAACATTTCTGCACTGCAAATTGGTGCAGCCACTCTGGAGAACAGTATGGAAGTTTCTCAAAAATTAAAAATAGAGCTACCCAATTACTATGCAATTGCACAACTTGATATTTATCCAAAGGATACAAAAATACTGATTCAAGGGGCACACACATCTTAGTGTTTATAGCAGCACTATCAACAATAGCCAAATTATGGAGCCCAAAGGTCCATTGACGGATGGATAAAGAAGAAGTGGTATATATATATATATATATATATATATATATATATATACACACACACACACACATATATATATATATATATATTCCACTATTGATTGCCAAGTACTATTTCATTATATATGTTATGTATATACATATAGCAATCAAAAAGAATGAAATCTTGTCATTTACAACAACGTGGATAGAACTAGAGTGTATTATGCTAAGTGAAATAAGTCAGCCAGAGAAAGACAAATATATGATCTCACTTATATGTGGAATTTAAGGAACAAAACAGATGAACATAGGGGAAGGGAAGCAAAAATAAGATAAAAGCAGAGACTCTTAAATAGAACAAGCAGGGTTGCTGGAGGTGAAGTGCATGGGGGGATGAGCTAAATGGGTGATGGGTATTAAGGAGGACACTTGTCGGTTTGAGCCTCAGATGTTATACGTAAGTGATAAATCACTAAATTCTACTCTTGAAACCGTTAGAAAAATAAAAAATAAAATAAAATAAAAATAAAAGCAACACTACCAGCTATGCTGTTTTTTTCACTGACAGAGAGTAAGCGGAACCTATCACTTTCCCGTTCTTCTGCTCACCAGATGAGGGGCTCTTGTGCAGGAACTGCATCAGCCTGGAGGATGGTAGCTCTGGATATTGCTCAAAGGTTAAAAATATGTTCCAGATAAGCCCTTATTAATATGGTGCACAGCATCTAACTGATCAGCATCCAATACCCTTGGTACTCTTCCTCAGTGATTCTTCCCCGTATTTAACGTCTCTCATAAGAATCTGTGTCCTATGTTCCCAACGATTTCAAGTTTGATATTTATTAATTCATTCTACAAACTGTAACAAATCCACAAGTGTGCCACAGGTGAAATGACTTACTGCTGTAGCCACAAAGGTAGCTCTGTGTGCCCTGACTTGCCATTCGTGGTGTCCATCAGAGGAAACTAGACATGTGAATTCTTATTTATTAAAATGTAAAACAACATTCAAATTTTTTGTATCCCTAAACAGTAGCTATATTTTTAAAAGGTGACTTTTAAAGTAATATTCAGAAAATGGAAAAAAAAAAGCTTTATTCTTCACTGAATTCATTTGTACCAGCAAAATTTTTAAAGTGTATAGCGCTCAAAAGTATTGATGATCTAATAATTAATTTGAATTAAAAACAATCTAAGTATTTGAGCATCTGTGCTGTGAACTAAAGTGTTCCTGACCTCTGAATACTTATTTAACTACCTTTCATTAGTCAACACTATATTAAAATGTAGGAGAATTATATCAAGTAAAGGCATATGCATCTATTTTGTGGCAGCTATTTATGAACTTAGACCATGTATTTTTTAAAGATTTACCTGTTTTTCCTAATTATTTTATAAGAAATATAATTAATTGACTTTTTATTTCAATAAAAACATCAGAAAGTATTAATACAGAAAAAATAAAGTAATCTTTGTATAAATCTTCTTTTTGAGAGAAAACTTTTATTCTTTTATCTTTATGCACTGCACTATATTAATTAGTACTCATTGTTACAAATAATCACCTACTTATGTTTATTACACAGGAGACACAAATTTCTCCATGTAAACACATTTTTTAAATGTGGAATCAGGGGCGCCTGGGTGCCTCAGGTCATGATCTCTGGTCTGTGGGTTCAGGCCCTGCGTTGGGTTCTGTGCTGATGGCTTTGAGCCTGGAGCCTGCTTCAAATTCTGTGTCATCCTCTCTCTCCCTGTTGTGCTCTGACTCTCTCTCTCTCTCTCTCTCAAAAATAAAGATAAAAAAATAATAAAATAAAATAAATCACATTAAATAATAAAATGTGGAATCAATTTTTCTGGCTTTTAATCAACATTACCAACTGATCATTAGTTCAGAGACTAGCCGTCAATGATTAAGCACCTCCGAGGGAACTGGCCCTCTACTATGTGCTGTGTGTAAGTTACCTCCAACGTGTAGCTAGAACTACCTGGCGATGTTTATCAGTGGGGGAAAAAATGCTTTTTCTTTTGTGAATGTCATTCTGTTAATATGGTACCTTATTTTTCATTTATTTTGTGCTTTTATCACTTATTTTTGAATTTCAAAAATATTTATCTTTGTAATAAAAGGCTAGTTATTAAGAACAAATAGCCCTTCCCTGATTTTCTTTAATCACTGTACATCATGTATATTCATAACACTTCTCTGTGTTTCTTTGCCAACAGACACAAAGGTAGTGGCAAATGTTTCGTTTCAAGGAATAAAATTTAGTTATCAAGAAGAGAAACATCCCATTATAATTGAAATGCTCAGATTCCCTTGACACAGATGAAATTCAATGGTAACTCTACTTCATTAAATCACGATAGATATAGTCAGGCTTGGGGGAAGAATTGAAAATGATACATTTTGGGAAAGACTTTAAACAGGCACAACTTAATGCTATAAGTTGGGTTTCCTCCAAGGTACTGAAATATTTATGTATTGTTTCTTCCTGCTGTCAAGTAGCTTGCTATATGTGCATGTTATTTAGACATATAATCACTGACATTAGGTTACTAAGTTACTGTGTAAGTAAGGACAGTTGAAATCCTTTTACTTTATTATCATTTGAATTTGATGCACTTCTGCTTTCAGATAACATTCATTCTGTGCTCTAATAAGAATAAACTTTAACTGAGCCTCCAGGGACCCACACAGATGTGATGCACAAAAGGAACAGGGTTGCTTGAGATGTCACTTACAGAGGATGATTTAGTTACTGGCACACTTAAAAGAGCCTGTTGATATTATCCCATTAAAAGATGGGCAACAAGAAAGCAAAATGAGAAAATTACTGGAAGAAAAAGGGCTAAAGAAAAAGGCAGAAAATAGAAGGGAAGGACTTCTACATTCACAATATCTTTTTTATTTTATTTGGCTTAAGAAATGAATCCAGTATAAAATCATAAAATAGCAGTATGAGTTAGAAACAAGATCATTGCAATTATAATCATGATCAATTACTTGATAAATTACTTACAAGACAATGAGAAAATACTTGAATTTTAAATGATATGCAATATTGTAAGAACATCCAGGTTGCCATTTATTTTGCTCAGGAAAGAGTAGGCATATATTGCAGGAAAGATAAATCTCTCCAGTTTAACTTATTTTCAGAGAATATTTTATAAACCACTTTTTAAATAATGTCAAGATTTTTTAATGTAAAGTATTTAAGAAATAAAATAAGTTTTATTTTGATAGATGCCTGTTTCTTTTGAGGAGTATAAAATCATTGATCTTCCTTTTTTTTTTTTTTTTTTTGGTAATGAATGTTAGTGATAAGTTCATGGACTAAAGCTGTAAGTAGACAAAAGTTCTATTTGGACCCAGTCACACTGCTTGGTATATAAAAGAAGTTATGCAATTTTTTTCATTTATGCATAATTTAACCTATATCTTAAGGACAGCATATCATTATGAAGGAGTATACATCTAAAAATTAAGTAATCAATTAATCAAAAACAAAGCTGTTTCTATTTGACATTATGAATCATTCTATAAAACATCAAGTTTTTATTTAGGTTCTAAGTATTATTCCTCCCATGCAAAAAGTTGCTTTTTATCTTATTTTTAATATCTGTAATATTTCTTGCTAAAGTATTTGTGCCCTTTTAGTTAGATCGAATTTGAATGTGGTTTCCTCTTTTTTTAATATTGAAGGTTTCATGGTCAACACAACAACATAAAAGCTTTGTCCTAATTATGCAAAATAGTTTTGATCATATTAACATATTAATTTAAATTTTGCACATTTTAGCTTTAAACACTAACACAGTGGTCTCTGTGTGAAATTAATCACAGAACTTACCTCATGAACATTTGAAGTAGGATCTCTCAGTTATTTAACTTTTCATTTATGGTTATTTGCACTAATAAAATGCAGTATCAATTGTTTTAAGTTACATAAAACTACTTCCCTATGATCATAACACAATGCAAATGTTCTCTATTTCCTGAAAGCTCTTTTTTCCTGTCTCACCTCTTCATTTCCTAAAGCAAAAGCTTTTTCATATGTGCCTGTTGGGATATGAATGATTCCTTCATAGGTATACAGGATATTCCAGTAAAAAGATAACCCTTTATGGGGTATACAAATAGAGCTATGATTAAATCCTGACTATTCTTTTTAACGCAGCTGCGTGACCCTGAGCAAAGAACTCGACTTCTCTGATCCTTAATTCCTAGATGTGTAAATGGAGATAATACCTACTTTAAAGGTAAATGATGTAGCATAATTAAAGCATTAGACTGAGCACATCAGTAGTGAGTACTTCATAAATATAACTTCATTACCACCTCTCTCACACTACTTTATAGCAACTTCTCCTAAGATAAGGCAGGAGGCTTGCTGGTGCCAAAAAAATCAGTGTAATGACACTTGGGAATATATTAGTCATTCATTTCATGTTCATCATTGTGCATATGGTAAAGATTTTTTTTGACAGGCCTTAGAAGTCAAAGTAATAAAATCATACATTTAAATTCCATAAGTATATTTGTTGCCTTAGGAAATGTTGATGTTAGTGACTCCATATATCGGGATGCAACTACAAATTTAAGTATGATAATTTTCCATGAAGTCTCTGGAATGGGACCTCTTAAGATGCAGAATTCCAAAGTCTACCTATTATTTGAGAGAATATGAGAAATTGAGCAACCTTTTTACACCTATTTCAAATTATTATTTGTGAAATACACAGACTTCAAAAGTAAGCCAAATGCTTAGGAATACATAGCTATTCACCTACAATGTAGTAGACACTGTGCCAGATGGTTTGGAAACCTCAAAATAAGTCAATGATAGACGTTGTTAACCTTTGCCAAACTGGACAAATCTGGACTTAGAGAGAGGGAGACTTTAATTAGAAAAACTCAATACTGCATAGGGAGACTGCTCTAATCTCAGAAATCTGTGACCCTATCCAATTCAAACAAAACAAGGTTTTTCTTCAATAGGATGAAACAGGGACAAGTACATATAAGCAGACTCTTTGGTGGGGAAACGAAATGACCAGTAGGGTCTGATAGGAAAAATGTATCCTTGTGATCAGCCGATTTCCAGGAGAAGTTTGACAAGGTAGGCATGCTTGACTTTTGTTCTTGATCAGGCTTTAGACCAAGCAGAGTTTACGGGTCTGTAGGTAAAAGAGAAACCAGACTAAACTTTAGTCAAGGCAAAGCAGAGGGTAAAGAATGGGCCATGCTTAACATGTGTTCATTTCTTTTGTTTGACATTGTTAGCACTGAATTGTACTCTCCTAAAATTTCTGTTGGGGCCCTAACTCTCAATGTGATTTTATTTTGAGATAAAGCTATAAGGAGGTAACTGAGGTTAAATGAGGCCACAGGGCAGGGCCTTCCTGTGATAGGATTGATGTCCTTGTGAAGGATCAGAGTTCTTTTTCAGGTGTCACAGAGGAAAGGCTATCTGAGGACACAGCGGGAATGCAAACATCTGCAAGCCGGAAAGAGAGCCCTCAGGAGGGACCAGATCAGCTGGCACTTTGATCACGGACTTTCAGACGCCATAAATGTGAGAGAAAACAAATTCCTGTTGACTAAGCAACCAAATCTGTAATATTTGTTATTGCAGCCCTAGCAGACTAAAGCCTGAAAAATTGAAGCACCAAGGATTTAAAGATTTTGTCTCATTTCACAATCTAGTGTCCAGGGGAATCAGAGAGCATGCCCATATCTGTCCGACAGTGGTATCCATGACAGACCACCTTGTCACATTGTCTTTGCAATTGGTGAATTGTTTTTTGTTTCTTAATCCAGATCCCAAATTATTAGACCAGAGCTGCCTTGATATAATGGTGAGTCCACTTTACCCTGGTGCTCTCTTTAGAATATTCAGCTGGCAATCCTTGAAAAGGACAGTGTTGTCCTCTCTACAATCTTACTCTTTTCAGTGAAGGTTCTATACCTTTTATGAGTCAGGGATATTAAATCTTTATTCTCACTGAATGGTCACTGATAAAATTTAGGCAAGGTTGCTTATGCAGAGCAAGTATCTGCTTTGACTTCAAATTAGAATGACTTTAGGAAAATCATTGGGAAAAACCTAAAAGCATCTCCTATTCATGCTATGCCTTGGTGCCTCTATGGATTCTCTTCATTTCATTTTTCTTTGCATTTTAGCTAATGGAAAATTGGGGTTTTTTTTAATTATATTAAAAGGGACTCCTGAGTGCTCAGTCCTAGTTAAGTGTCTGACTTCGGCTCAGGTCATGATCTCACAGTTTGTGAGTTCTAGTCCCGCATTGGGCTCTGTGCTGATAGCTCAGAGCCTGGAGCCTGTTTCAGATTCTGTGTCTCCCCCTCTCTCTGCCCCTCTCATGCTCATGCTCTGTCTCTCTCTGTCTCTCAATAATAAATACAAATTTTAAAAAGTTAAAAATTATATATCTATACTGTTTTTGCTTTCAGTCTTTCATTTGTCTTATTGATTAATAAGATCTTTTTTTCTTATGGATTTAAGATGTTACTTCTTGCAATTTCAAATGAATAATGGTAATATTAAAGAATTTATGTTTTTGTTCTACTGGGACATTATTTACCCATATCTGTTACTGTAGATTAAAAACAATTTTCTCTGAGAATGAGGTTAAACAGCACACAAAATCATAATGGGACATATTTGTCTAGAAAAGTCCGCATTTGTCTAAGGCTTATGGTTCACGTTCATATGCATTTTGCCTTCTGCACACAACGAGCATTTTATTTTTCTCCATAATATTTTATTGTCAAATTGGTTTCCATACAACACCCAGTGCTCTTCCCCATAAGTGCCCTCCTCCATCACCACCACCTCTGTTCCTCCCTCCCCCTTCCCCTTCAACTCTCAGTTCATTTTCAGCATTCAATAGTCTCTCAAGTTTTGCATCCCTCTCTCTCCCCAACTCTCTCTCCCTCCTCCGCTCCCCCTGGTTCTCCATTAGGTCTCTCCTGTTTTCTTGTTAGACCTATGAGTGCAAACATATGGTTTCTGTCTTTCTCTGCCTGGCTTACTTCACTTAGCATGACACCCTCAAGGTCCATCCACTTTCCTACAAATGGCCATATGTCATTCTTTCTCACAATGAGCATTTTAATTTGTGGGTTTTCTTGAACAGGAAAATTGTCATCAGATAATAGAAGTTAATTTAGCTAATAGAAACTGAAAAATTTACCAAGACAGCATGACTGTTACCAAGTGAGAGTAAGAAAATAAATATCATAAGAGAGGTACTTTCTACCTATGACAACAATTTTTAATAGTTTTGAGATTCCTTTGCTAATCCAATATTTCCCTAAAAAGGGACATAGGTGCATAACTATAATACCATGCATATAATTGCAATGGATTCATAGACTCCAGAAGCCTTACATCTGTAGGACATTTTACCTTTTTGTTTTTGAGAAAGAGGGAGGGAGAGAGAGAGGGACTGTACTTGTGTTCATGCACATGAGCAGGAGGGGCAGAGGAAGAGAGAGAGAATCTTAAGCAGACTCCACACTCAGCACAGACCCTGACATGGGGCTCAATCTCATGACCATGAGATCATGACCTGAGCAGAAATCAAGAGTGTTGGAAACTTAATTGACTGAGCCATCCAGATGCCCCCTATACATTATGCTTTTTGTCCTATCATTTAACATCAATCTTCATGTTGAAAGAGATGTGAGAATCTAGGCAAAAAGTTAATATTTGATATATTAGTTATACATTATCTTGTCAGGAGGAGAGTAAAATACAACTTCATTTGAAATTTAATAAAATCATAAGACTTTTTAAAATCCATTCCAGAAATTAACAGACCAAAATGGCAGTCAGAAAAGTTTTTCAATGTTTTCATCTATAAAAAAGTAATCTAAAAAATAAATTTTAGATCCTGTGTGTGTGTGTGTGTGTGTGTGTGTTTAGAGAGAGAGATACATGTCATATATATCAATTAATGATGTAAGAAAATAAAAAAAATTATAGGTGAAATCTGAAATTGATATTGCTAATTGCTAATAAAATCAGAAAAGATCCTTAAGAACTAGTATAATCTGATAAGGGTATCAAACACTGCTTAACTATATAACGAGGGCATCATTTTACCAAATAGAATAGTAACTTCTCTGTCCTTATTTTACTCATCTATCAGTAGCTTGGTTCCAGCTCATCCGCCTTTATTTTTGACTTTCCTAATTGGCTTCCATGGCATACTCTCTTAGTTCTTCCCTTAAGTCGTTGAAGCTCATTTTTAGGCCCCTTTGCTGGTTTTTCCATATCCCCTCAATCTCTAGACATTGATATGTTACTCTTTAAGCCTTAATATCTCTTCCTTTCCAACTTATACTTATTTTTTAAAATATGGTCCTCATATGGTCCAGCATCAACATCACTTAAGAACTGGTTAGAGATAAAGGAGCCAAGATGGTGGAGAGGAAGGGAGCTCTGTAAACTTCATCTGCCCCATTGATCGAACTGAGAAGGACATTACTCTCATCTGCAAGAGCGGAAGGAGAAAATACGGACTCCAGAAGGAAGAGAACCTGAAGGATACCTGAGTGAGGCTACACCAAGAAACAAGCCAAAGTGTGCAAGACAGCGAGTCCCAAATACCGCTGAGTAAGGAAAAACCTCCTAGACCTCCACCGCAGCAATCTCCTACTTGACACATCCTCAAAGGCAAGGGAAATGAAAGCAAAACTGAACCCTTGGGACTTCATCAAGATAAAAAGCTTCTGCAAGGCAAAGGAAACAATCAAGAAAACTAATAGGCAACCAACAGAATGGGAAAAGATAGTTGCAAATGACATATCAGATAAAGG
>NC_043703.1:37445881-37515747 GCF_006229205.1 Suricata suricatta
AAAAAAAAAAAAAAAGAACTGGTTAGAAATGCAGATTTTTCAGGTCCACCCCAAATTTCAGAGTCAGAATCTGGAGTGAGGCTCAGGAATCTGTGTTTAACAATCTTTCCAGGTGGTTCATATAAGTGCTGAAACTTAAGACGCTCTGCTCTGTGTAACAGCATCCATACCGATTGCTCTAACTCCATTTATAGGCTGATGACTCAATACCTACCCTCCCATCTTCAACTTAATGTCTTCAGACTAAAACTTTTAACTACCTAATTAAATTACCTAATTAAAACTGGAATTGGGATAATATATATGCTCCACAAAGTGAACATGTCCAAAATTAACTCCTCTGTCTCCCCTAAACAGTTCTTCTCATGGTCCTCCTTAGATTTATTTGTCTTCTTCCCTTGGTCCAGCCAGATCTTTTGGATCCATTGTTGACCTCTGTCTTTTTCTCATTTCCCACAGCAAATCTATTGACCAGCTCTTAGAGCAATAATTTTGAAATTCATTTTGTCATTTAAACCACTACCATACTCAAATCTGTGAAAGACTAAAGGTACTGGACAATTAAGGAAATTATTTATTTAAGCCTAATGCAATAATGAGAATAGTCATTAGTGATGAATGTCTCAAAGAAAAGGAAGGGTGTTTGGGATTGTATAAAGGTAGTTAATAAGGGAGACCTTGTTGACTCTTATGGAAGCCATAGAAGGACAGGGTGGTTGTCCATTTTCCAGAGCACAAACCAATGGGAGGATTTCTTAACTGTTGCTGCTTTGCAGGAGCACAAGTTTCATATAAAATTCAACATTTTCAAAGCCACCATCATCCCTCTAGCAGGAAAATGCCATAGCATACACCCTGACTCATTTCATCCTTACTCCCCATCTTGTCTATTATATAAACAGATTGATTGTTTGAAACCATAAGTAAGTCATGCCATTCTTCTCTTTACAATCTTCAAATGGCGTTCAAAATCATGTGTAAGAAAATTCAAAATTCTCTCATCATGGTCTGAAATATCACCTGTTGTCTACCTGACCTGACCTGAACTCCTAGAATTTCCCTCATCACTGTCCTATATCTTACTGAATTCTTCAGTCTTTCCTAAGCTCCAGATGCTTTACAGTAGAGAGTCTTTGCTCTTCCTGTTTTATGGAAAGCTCTTAATCCACGTGGCTCATCCACTTATTTTTTCAGGTGTCTGCTCATATATCATCTTTTTGGACAGGTCTTTTCTAACCTCCCTATAAAAAAGCATCACTGTATTCCCCACTCTCTTTACCATTCTCCTATTCTCTTTTCCGTTGCTTCAAATACTTTTACCCCTCTGACACATATGTAATTTTGAGGGGGACAGGGTCTGTTTACTGCTCCCCCCACCCAATTTGAACATAACTTCCATGAAGGCAGAGACTTTAATTTGTTTAATATATATTTCTAGAAACATAAAAAGTTCTTAGTATAGAGGCTCAATAATTATTTACTAAGTGAGTTAAAAGAATAGCCTTTGCCAATTCACTAATAAGTTATGATAAGGCAGAAAAATCTATGATAAATCAAATCTTAGGAAAATATGCATAGAAGTGGTAAGAAAAACTGATTAGCAATTCTGTGCTCATAAATATCTATATAGAAATGGATATGTAATTTAAAACACACTTAAAACTTTAAAATAGAAATAAATATTTAATTTATCTTTAAACCTTTATCATTAGCTCCTCATATTCTGTGGTTCTTGATTCATATACACAAAGAAAAAATAACAAATAGCACTGAAGATAAAGAAGGAGAAGCAAGAAGACAAAAAATATACATTGGCACCAACACATGGAAAAAGTAAAAATACTTCAGTGTCAATAGTGAAGCAATAAATAATTGCTGAGTGCCTACCATATGCTAGTTCTTTTCTTCAAAGAGTTTGAAGTGCACTGGGATTAAAGAATACAAAGAATAATCACAAAACATGAAAAGTAACTATCTTAAGTGCATTTTGAAATTCATGGTGTGTAAAGAGATGAACAAGAGCCCAGCTTAATTAAATGACTTTACATTTCCAGACTGAAATGCATTATACACCAAAGAGCTGAAAGCATATATACAGTATAATGTCTTACACATAACAGAGAATTAATTTATTAAATTTTGATAAATTTTAAGTAAATACAATAGCTTTTAATAATATTTGAGGAACCATAAATAATATAAGATTTGTTGAGAGATGGGCAAAATCCTCAACTGCATAATCAAATAGAGGGATTATCAACATTTAGAAATAGCTATTACTAGAAATGAGGGGATTTTCATTTGGAATAGCAATCCCAATAAACCACTTTGGTTTTTGTTGTTGTTCTTATTAGACTGATAGTCTGGGGAAAACTGCTGTATAAATGCACACACTTATTCATTATAATTAACCCCTTTCTACTAATGCTGCCTCTTGGTTTTTATTACTCTTTAGACCATGAATTACCTAGAAAAGGGAATAAGGAATGCTCACTCATGTTTACTATACCAAATAATAAATATTTGAAATATGTCAATAATAAAAATTATATATGTGTGTATATATACATATACATATATTTTTTTCCATCAAGATAGTGAATGGACCCTATACCTAAAGAGTATTGATTCAATATCAGCATAGCTGAATATTAGAAAACATACCATTGAATTTTATTCTTTTTTACATTTAACATCTTTATCAAAAATTTAGTGTCCACTCTAGTTTCAACAAAAACACACATAGCTATAACTAATATATATTGTATACCTAGCCAATATGCTAATGACAAAAAACTAGTAAATACTTGCTAATGTGATAAGGTAGATTCAAGATTTACTTGTACATCACCACACTAAACATAGTCTCAACTAGTGACATCAATTTTATACAAAATATGAAGTAGGATTTAGAACTATACTTTTGAATTACAGTTCTGGTGCAAAAGTTTCACATGTGTTAGAAATACTACTAGACGCTGACTAGCTAAAACCTTATGGTAGGTATCTTAGTCTTTTTGACTCCTTACTTTTTGAAATATAGCACAATATTTACAGAGGAAGTGTCATATCGGTAGAAAAATTCAAAAGCAGACACAATTATTTTCTGTTATTGTAGAGAGGCTATTGCATTAGGCTAGAGATTGTGTTTGGTGACCTGCAAAATTATTTTCAATTATGTTGTTTTGTAATCATATTGTTCTAAACTGTTGAGGAACTGTGGAGTACTAAGTCACTGAGGGAAGAGACTCTTGAAGCTGTCTTGATCTTAGCAGTTCTATCGTTTATGATTTTTAATCTTGGTACATTCACTTGTGACCTAATTAACCCCTTTACTCTAAAGCGACCACTTATCTTTTATTACCTTTAAGACCCTTAGGAACCTAGAAAAGTAGGAAGGAACATTTCTACTCATGTTCTTGGGAACAGATCATAGAAACTTGAATCATGTCAATGATAAAATAATAAAAATTCTACTCATAATATACTGTAGCACATTTTAATTTTTAGTATGCCTTCACTTTAAAAAACCCTTATATATTCATGATAATACTATATTGTAGAGTACTAACTTCACATATTAATTGTTTCTGGATTCATTTTTACCTTTTTTCTTTGCATAATGAACTATAATATATACTCTCAGAGGGCCTAAAATCCTCCCGCACTTTCTTTGATGAGAATAGATGAGAAAAACTGCTAATTTGCTTTGAAGTTACTTTTTGTTTCACCCGTAGATTCTAAAGCAAACTGCTAAGATATTTTGAAGATCTTACAGGTTATGCTATGAATATTTTATAAAGTAGCAATTGAAAGTTTAAAAGTAAACATTTTAGGAGGGAAAAGATCAGTAGTTCGATTTCAGGGAAACTGATTTCCATCACAACTGGCAGTTTTAAAGATGTTTAATATAATTAGTGGTCTTTGCAAACAATGATGGTTAAAGGTTACCTATATTCTGTCCAAGAAATACATTTATGTATTAAATGAATTTCTACAATAGTTTCTTTCTAGTACAAGAATCATTCATTCATTCATTTACCCAGTTTCATTTGAGTGTATTCTATGCTAGTCTTTGCTTTGGCATTAGGGGTAAAAATAGGAACAATACATAAGAAATAATAGAACATGAAAAGATCCAAATGCAAAAGAAAGTATAGAACATCTGATGAAACCAAGATCAATTTGGTTGGAGCCCAGAATGTGGATTAGAGGCTGATGTTAGAAATGAGACTACTGGAGGGGCGCCTGGGTGGCTCAGTCGGTTAAGCCTCCGACTTCGGCTCAGGTCAGATCTCACATTCGTGGGTTCGAGCCCCGCATCAGGCTCTGTGCTGACAGCTAGCTCTGAGCCTGGAGCCTGCTTCTGGTTCTGTGTCTCCTTCTCTCTCTGACCCTCCCCCTCTCATGCTCTGTCTCTCTCTGTATCAAAAATAAATTAAAACATTAAAAAAATTAAAATATATATATTTTTAAAAAGGGGGGCTTAGTCGGTTAAGCCTCCGACTTCAGCTCAGGTCAGATCTCACGTTTGTGGGTTCGAGCCCCGCCTCGGGCTCTGTGCTGACAGCTAGCTCAGAGCCTGGAGCCTGCTTCCAGTTCTGTGTCTCCTTCTCTCTCTGACCCTCCCCCTCTCATGCTCTGTCTCTCTCTGTATCAAAAATAAATAAAACGTTAAAAAAAAAAAAAGAAATGAGACTACCGGGGCACCTGGATGGCCCAGTCGGTTAAGCATCTGACATTGACTCAGGTCATGATCTCATGGTTTGTGAGCTGGAGGCCTGCTTCGAGCAGTGTGAAGCCTACGTGGGATTCTCTCTCCCTCCCTCCCTCTCTGCCCCCGCTTCAATCTCACCTTCTCTCTCTCAAAAAATTAAAAAAAAAAAAAGACTTCATACTAGTAATACTATTAAAAGAAAATGAGACTGCTGCAGAGAGCAAGGGTAAGATTATGAGTAACATTGACTATGAAGTTAAGAGATGAGTTTTTTAACCAATAGTATAATGATTTTCATATTAAAAATTACTGCATAAAATAAGTCAAAATTGGAAACTTGCATCTGCTATGAGATAATGAGTTTGATTACCCCAACTCTGTGAAGGGGGAAGTATGGCAGGGGTTGGTGGCGAGAAGATACTCATATGGGGTGGGAGGTCAACATTAAGGACAAAGAAAACTTAAAGAGGCCAGAGTAGAAATCCAAGTTAAAGATGATGGTGTGCTGTACAGGGAGGGAAACCTTTTTCCTTCTTTCGTTCTAGGTTCTTTGGCTAGTTTAATAATTAAATTGACATGATAATTTAACAGGAGAAAACAAATTTAAACTTTTTAAAAAAATCTTTATTTATTTTTGAGAGAGAGAGTGCAAGCAGGAGAGGGGCAGAGAGAACAGGAGACACAGAATCCAAAGCAGGCTCCAGGCTCCAAGCTGAAGGCACAGAGCTGGATGTGGGGCTCGAACTCATGAACTGTGAGATCCTGATCTGAGCCGAAGTTGGATGCTTAACCAACTGAGCCACCCAGATGCCCCAACAAATTTAATTTGATATAAACTGGAGCCCCATCAAAACATTATGAGAATCTAAGGCAGTCAAGAAACTGAGGCTTCTATGGAGCACCCTGAACTAAGGGGAAAGGGAGTTGAAGTTCATGGGTTCAAAGGAGAGGAAGTCAATTCACAAGAAGATGAAAAGAACTAATGTTTGGTAAAGACATGTTTGCCATAACATGCACATAAATCCTTCTTATATTAAGAGCTGTCTTTGGCAATAGCTCTCTTCCTGGGACATGCTCCGTATCTAAATTCTTTTAGGCAGTTAAGGGGCAGGTAAAAAGCTTTTCCTGAACTTCCCCGGTCTTAATTGCCTTTAACTCAGAACAATCCACATGCCAAAGTGGCACATTTGGGTGAATATATTCTGCTCCCTTTCACAGAATTAAAAGAGGTTAGTGGACATAACTGAGTAATTTAGAACAGCACAGTTCAGTAGAAATATGATGCAAGTTGTTTAGGTAATTTTACATTTTCTTGTAGCTACATTAGAAAAGGAAAGAAAAACAAGTGAAATTAATTTTAGTAATAAAATATTTAAGCTCAACTATAATCATATCACGAGTAATCAATATAAAACAATTCTTAAGGAGATATTTCACATGCATTTTTGTTACTAGGTATTCAAAACTCACATCTCAATTCAGACACTTAATTTTCTATCAGAAATACTTAGATTTCATAAAACTTGAAGTTGAAAAGATTGTTTACATAGTGTACTTCTTCAAAATGCACTTAAAAGTGTTTCAATAACTGAAACAAGTATTGTGATGTTGTGACTTATAAGAAGAAATATAGGGGTACCTGGGTGGTTCGGTTGGTTGAGTGTCCAACTTCAGCTCAGGTCATGATGTCACAAGTTTGAGCTCCTCGTAGGGCTCTGTGCTGACAGCTCAGAGCCTGAGGCCTGTTTCGGATTCTGTGTCTCCCTCTCTCTCTGCCCCTCCCCCACTCACACTCTGTCCTTCTATCAAAAATAAACATTAAAAAAATTTCTTTAAAAGAAATATATATTTGGTCTTCATCCTCATTTTTGGCAAGAACTCCTAAAATCCTTAGAACTTCCTAAGTGGTAAGAGCTATAACGGTGTCTCTTATTACGTTAATGGCTTTTGGAACAAACCAGAATTGGAGCTTGTTGCCAGAAACAGTCATGTGATTAGAGGATTGTAACTTTCAGTTCCACCTCCCAGATTTCCAGAAAATGGAGGGGACAACAGGTTGCATTGGTTGTCAACAGCCAGTGACTTAATAAATCATGCCTATGTGATGAAGCCTCCACAAAACTCACAGTTTGCTGAATTCATGGAGATTTGAGAAGAGTGGCAGGTTCAGAGAGCATAACAGCTCTATGCCATTTATCCACACCTTGTTCTATGTATCTCTTTATCTGGGGAAATAATTTTCTTAGTTCTGTGAGCTGCTTTAGCAAATTAATTGAACCCCAGGAGGAGATCACAGGAATTTCTATCTCCCAGTTGGTCAGAAACACAGGACTTGTGACTTGTCAAAAACAACCTGGACTTGTGACTGGCATCTAATGTATGTGTGTGTGTGTGTGTGTGTGTGTAGGTGGGGGACAGCCTTGTGGGTCCGAGCCTTAACTGTGGGATCTGATGCTATCTCCAGATAAATAGTGTCAGAATTAAATTGAATTGTAGGATACCCAGCTGGTCATGGAGAATTGTTGGTGGTGTGGGTTGGAATTGAGTAACCAAAACCTTTAAGTGTCAATTTAAACATTTAAATATAAGTTGAGGAAAATTACAGAAAATCTAAAATTTAATTCTTCAATATGCCCTGATCACATTTTAGTTGCTCAATAGCTGTTAAGTATTGACTACCATATTGTCTCTTGGCTACCATATAGAATAGCGGAAATTTAGAACATATATAGAAAGGAAAAAAGAACACTCAGTGTAAAAATAGATACGGTGGAAAAGGAAATGGAATGGTCAAGTGTTGAGGCCAGGTGTTCTGACTTGGGCACTTTAGTGGATGGTAGACTCTTTCAGTAAAATAAGGAATGTAGCAGGAGAAGGATTTGGGTGAGATTAAGAGAGCCCAGAATGCTAATTAATATGGAACATAATTTTGAAAGAGAGGTTTTTCAGTATATAAGCTTTTAATTTCAAATAGAATTATGGTACAATGCATCCAAAATCTCTAGCGCATCTCTGAAAGCTTGCAATCAATAAACTATTGTTTAAGGAATAAAATAATACAGTAGTCTCTGCCTTGCTCATTTCTGACTAATAACATCCACGCATTACTATATTTAAAAATGTGACTTCTCACATTCTTTGTTGACTTCTCATCTCCCTAATCATTAGTTTTTCTATTCTTCATTCTATAACATTTTCTCCCACTTGTTTTTCATGAAGTTTTTCTTCTTAAAAAGAATAGTTTTTGATTCTAAATCCTCAAGGGTATTTAGAGAATTAATCCCTTTAGTACAATTAGAGTTATGCTGTATCTTTCATGAATAATTTATGGGCAAACCTACTTTTTTAGGATAAATTTACCAAAATGACATACTATCAAATCAGTCAACTTAATTTGTAGAAAGACAAAAAAGTGTGTAAGGCAGTTCATGTATCAAGTTTTATGAAGAGTTTAGATTTCATTAATTGTAATCACTTTTAATCAAGACAATAAAAAATAGGGGTGCCTGGGTGGTTCAGTTGGTTAAGTGTTTAACTCTTGGTTTTGGCTCAGGTCATGATCTTGCTATCATAGCATGGAGGCCCATGTTGGGCTCTCCGCTAACAACACAGGGCCTGCTTGGGATTCTCTGTCTCCCTCTCTCTCTGTCCCTTTCTCTCCTCTGCTCATGCTTTCTCTCTCTCTCTCTCTCTCTCTCTCTCTCTCTCTCTCTCTCTCTCTCTCTCTCTCTCCCTCTCTCTCTCTCTCTTTCTCTCAAAATAAATGAACTTAGGGCCCCTGGGTGGCTCAATCAGTTAAGCATCCGGCTTTGGCTCAGGTCATGATCTCACAGTTTGTGAGTTTGAGCCCCACATCGGGCTCTGTGCTGATAGCTCAGACCCTGGGGCTTGCTTCCGGTTCTGTGTCTCCCTCTCTCTCTCTGCCTCTCCCCCATTCACACTCTGTTTCTCTCTGTCTCAAAAATAAATAAACATTTTTAAAAATTTTTTAAAAATAAACTTAAAAAAACAATAAAAATGTCAAAGATAATTAGTACTCATTGATAATTGTATATGCAGATTCTAAAAAGTTTATAATAGTAAATCCTTGCAACAAATGTATATATTATGATGCCCATTCACAGCTGGAGAAACTGAGGCTTGAGTTAAGAGCTAGAACCCAAGTGTACATGACATTAAAGTTTGTTCAGTATTTTTTGTTCCTTTTTTGTTGGTTCATTGGTTTTTCTCAAAAAACTTTTAATTTTAGAATAGTTTTATATTTGCAGAAAAATTTCAAAGTAATATAGAGTTCCTAAATACATTAGTAAGTGCACTAGCTTATATTAGTAAGCATACTTGTCACAAGTAATGAGCCAATATTGATATATTATTATTAACCAAAGTCCATACTTTATATTGAATTCCTTAGTTTCTACCTGATGTTCTTTTTCTGTTCCAGGATCCTATCCAGGTTACCACATTACATTTAACCATTATCAAAGAAAACAGAGAGCCATGCAATAGTTAAAACAGTAAAATGGATGTTATTCAAGAACTACTGTCATAAGAGGAGAGTATCCAAACAGAACTGGACTAAACTCCAAATATGACATGGCAACTGGGGATTTGTAGCCAAGGAGCAAGGTGGAAGTCAGTGGATGGAAAATTCCTAAGAGGAAACATGAAGGGTAAAGGAGGGATTCCAGTTAACAGGCTTATAGGATTCTTGCCAAGGGGCCGGGTTGATTAGATATCATCTGAGGGTTAATAGAAGATGAAGAATTAGATCAGGTATTGCAGGAGATCAGATACTGAAGGGGGTGTTCCTTCTAACTGACTTAATAAGATCCTTGCTATAACTTAGCAATGCACACCCCACAAGGACACACACCAAGGTCGAGGCCTAGAGGGCTTAGGGTTTAGAGGAGCTTAACTAGAACGAGGTCACCATGTATGCTTAGCATGGATGAGCATGTATGCTTAGACCATTGTTGGCTATGACAGTTCTCGGCCTTACCTTGCTTTTGATGACTTTGAGCATTTTTAACAAATGCTGATCAGGTATTTTATAGAATGTCCATCAATTTGGATTTTTTCTGATGTGTTTCTTATGTTTAGAATTGAGTTATGTATTTTTGTCAAGTTCCATTTTCATCACAGTATAACAAGGGTGCATATTTTCAACATGACTTATCACTGTCAATGTTGACCTTAATCACTTGGCTTAGGTAGTGTTTGTCAGATTGCTCCACTTGAAGTTACTTTTTCTGTGCTTTCCGTATTGTGATCTTTGAAAGGACGTCACTATGCACAAGCCACAGTGTAGCAGTGAGGGTTGAGCACTACCTCGTTAGGGTGCAGTATCTGTATCAATTATGTAATATGTGATATTCTCCTACATTCATTTATTTTTTTACTGAATCACTTAAATATTATTAGTACAGTATCATGGGTATTTAATTTTTCCAGCTTCGTCCGCTCAGAGTTCTTTAGTTGATTCCTGTGTCCCATTGTCCTTTTGACAAACCCACATCATAGTGTGTGTGTGTGTGTGTGTGTGTGTGTGTGTGTGTGTGTGTGTCTTTACCATTTCCTTACTTTCTGATGTAGTGAGGTGGTCCAGGCTCACCTTGTTTTTTCCCCCTGACCTATAATCAGCCATTTCTCCAAAGAGTCCTAGTTCTTGTTTTTGGAGAATGGTATTAAAAATACATATCTGGAGACTGCCTGGGGGGCTCAGTCCATTGAGCGTCTGACCTCTGGTTCAGCTCAGGTCATGATCTCATGGCTTGTGGGTTCCAGTCCTGCCCTGGGCTCTGCACTGGCAGCACTGAACTTGCTTGGGATTCCCTCCCTCTCTCTCTCTCTCCCTCTCTGTCTCTCCCTGCCTCTCTCTTTCTCTCTCTCATTGTCAAAATAAATAAATTTTAAAAATTATTTTAAATAAATTTCTGAGCTCTGCATGTGCTTGGTACTACTGGGATGTTATGCTTCTGTATCCTCTCAGCTGACAGAGTCAGAGAACAGATGTGTATACTTACCAGTGTATATACACATATTTGTAAATATTCTGTGGGCAATAAAGTTGGTATCTATTTTAAGCTAAACGTGAGTTCATACTCATGTCTAACTTTAACGCATTACCACATGAATTATTCTGTTTCCTTTGCTTATCCTCCCTCTGCAACCGTGAGAACGACTCCAATATCGCCCGCACATTTAGCTATTTTTGTCAATTCCGGCACACTTGTACAGCAGTGACCGAACTGTTAACCTGTACCCACATGCAACATGAGTTTATCAATTTCCAAATTCGACCATTCTAACAGGTATGCAGTGGTATCTCATGGTGGCTTGAATTTTCATTTCCCTGAATGGATATAATGTGGAGCATCTTTCACGTTTGTTTGCCATCTGTATATTTTCCTTGGTAGGTTAAGGCCTATGGCCCATTTTTTAATTGTGTTGCTTATTTTTCTTATTGTTCAATTTTAAGAGTTCTTTGTATGTTTTAGGTAAAATTCCTTTATCAGATATGTCTTTTGCAATTATTTTCTCCTAGATTGTGGCTTGTCTTCTTTTTCTCTTAACATTGTCTTCGGCGGAGCCAAAGTTTTTAATTTTAGTGAAGCCCAGCTTACCCATTATTTCTCTCATGGACTGTGCCTTTGATGTTGTATCCAAAAGTCATCACAATACTCAAGGTCATCTAGATATTTTCCTATGTTATCTTCTAGGACTTTTAAAGTTTTGCACTTTACATTTGGGTCTGTGGTCCATTTGAGCTAATTTTTGGGAAGGGTGTAAAGTCTGTGTATGGATTCATTTTTCTTTTCTTTTTGCATATGAATGTCCAGTTGTTCCACTTCTAGCTGCACGGTTTCTAACACAGTGTTCACTACGATTCTTATCCTTGTTCCTCTGTAGGTATTTTCACCTCTTGATCTTCCAAGATTTCTTTTCATCTTGCCTTTTCTACAGTTTGAATATAAAATAACTAGGTTTTTGTTTTGTTGTTTTGTTGTGGGGGGGAGTATTTAGATATGTATTCTGCATGATCCCTGAACTTCCTCTTTCTGTGGTTCTGTATTTGTCATTAATTTTGGAAAGTTCTCAAACACTGTTACTTAAATTATTTCTGTGCTCCATTTTCTCTTTCTTCTCTTTCTGGAACTCCAGTGATCCATGTTACCACGTTACACATTTTGAATTTGTCCCACAGTTCTTGTATGTTCTATTCTCCACCCTCTTCACTCCCCTCCTTAATGCCACCCCCAACAGTGTTTTATTTTTTTTTCTCTTTGCATTTCACATTGGGAAGTTTCTTTTGGTCTATTTTTAAGCTCATTGATTTTTTTTTGCCCTGAGCTGTAATCTTTACAACTATTTCACTATGATCAGATTCTGCCCCAAACTCCCACTGTTTTCCCTGGTTGCAGGCTTCCTGTCCCTGAGGCCATGACCTCAGCTGAGTCCCCACCCCGGCCCCACCACTTGTAGGGGACAGCTAGGAAAAAGGGGTCAGTCTGTGTGGAAGAAATGCATTCCGCTCAGGTAAAACAAGGCACTTGTAAAATCTTTTCCCCTAAAGAGTACATTTTTTTTAATAGAAAAACTTTGACTATATTTCACCATAATTACTCTTCACCTTCTCCTGTCAGAACGATGAGGGGATCTTTCTCTATTTTTCTCCATTAAAATCTGATGGGATTCCAAGATGAATCCATGGAAGCTTGGGGACCCCAGTAAGATTGTAGCTCCAAATGAGCTTCTCAGTCTTATGTTAGTCAAAACTCAGCCTCTAGCCTCACCAAAATAAGCTTTTATCTGTTCCTACCAATTGATATCTCCAGTGGCTTCTGCTCAGGCTAAGTACATCTTGGCTATGTCCCTCTGGATGAACCTGTCTCTCCAGATTTCAGAATAGACATTTTCCCCTGTCACATCTAAAATTTCTGATGGGTCTAAAATAAGCCATTGTTTTTTTCCTTTGTCTGGCTTTCTTGTTGTTGTTTTAAGTGTGAGAGTGATACCTTCCAGAATGACATGTTGGAGCTGAAATAGCTGAAACCAGTAATTTAGATAATTAAGTTTTTACTTGCCCCTTTTTAATTCAACAGTTTTTTGAGGTGGCTTCTTCTAGTATTATTTAGAGTTATGTCCAGCTATGTATAGGCTTTGTATTTCCATATACATAATCTGTTCTGTGCTTTTACTTTATGATGTCTCCATCAGAATTCCATATCCGTTTCCAAAGCAGGCACTCTCTAAAGCTTAGTATCTAGATTCCTTTTATTCTGACCATGATATTCTGAGAAATTTGTCCTTATTCCCCAAATTCCTGTTTCTTTTGAAATTTCTTATTCTCTCTGCTTCATATCTCATTGTCTAGAAACTAATCTTACCAGTTAATTAGGCAAGGGCCTAAATTGTTCAAGTCACTTATTAAAGCTAAATTCAACTTGCTCAGTAAGCTCAAAATCATATATGTTGTTATGTGTTATATACATGTACATATACTAATGGTTTTTAAGCAACATAATGATGGGCATTCAAATTTTGTTTTCTTATTACACAAATCTTAGTCTCTATTCTCAAAAAACATTTCCTTAGTGTTGGTGACTTCTGCACCAGTGAAGGGTGCTTTCCTCCTCTTTCTCCTCACTAAATGCGGTTGCCTACAATGTGAGAATAAGCTATAATGTTTATTTCACAGTTCATGTAAAGCACCCTGTATAGAGAATTCAATTAGCTAACATACCTATTCCAATTACTTATTTTATACAGCGCAAGCAGGTGCCTACTGATTTGCCTTGCTGTCATTTGGTGCTCAACAAATAATCTGTGGATGTTAGCTGAACCTTCTGTGTTCATCATTTTATAATATGTGTAACTCAAACCGTCATGCTGGATTGCCTTAAAGTTATACAGTGATATATGTCAATTAGTTCTCAGTAAAACAGGAGACTAATCATTATCTGAAATGCAAATTAATGAGCTAGTCAGAATAAAAGTTCTTTATGAGAAAAACTTGAGTGCAGTTCTTTTTTTCCCTTTAAAATTGAGAATAATTGACATCTCATTTTATAACTATGTTAGTGTTTCAGCTGTATGTAGTTGCTGTGTTTCATTGATGGTAGAGGCTGGCTTTATGAATGCCTGACTTGTCAGTTGTACAGAGGAAATATTAATTTTCTACTTAAATTTAAAATCAAACTTAAAAAATTATTTGCCCTGAAATCACTACTTGAATTTCAGATTCTAAAATAAATTTTAAGTTGCAATTTTTTTAGTCTGCTGACTTCTTTCATGAACGTTGTTACATAACCACAAAGGAGGGTAAACAGGTATCAATATGGCCTCGCATAAAGCTCATATTCTAATAACTTTACACTTACTTTGGTAAAATCAAAAGCACAAGACTCGGTTTCACTTTCAGGAGGAGAGTTTATTATTATCTATTTAAATACACAGACATCATTAAAATTAAGTAACAGATGGGCAGCCTATGGAAACATTTTGAGCTCTGGAACCCAGTAAGTCACCCTAGTGCTGGGTTGTTGGCAACTCCATCAGTTTAAGAGTGTTAAATCCAACTTGCAGTTAAACACCAAATGGCTGTTTATTTATAGTTTTACCTGCTTGTTCTGCTACAACAAGAATGGCAGAACTTCTGCTCCTCTCATTGGTAGTCGTGCAAAATCAATCTGCATTTTAATTTTGAAGGATTTGTAGTTGCATAATTTAGAACTAGATGTACATGATAAATGAACGTTCTGAAGAAAGAGGACAAGTAGTAGTCTCTGACAAAATATTGAAAGAAGGGACTTGAAAGATTATGTGTCTAAATAATTCTGTTTAGACAGGAGAGAGAACAGAGTAATAGAACGGTGATGTGGCTGCCCCACAACTATTTAATTAGAGACAAGAAGATTTTGGCACTCACTGTCCTGAATCCTTATGTGTTGTTCTCACCACCTCCTCGTTTGAAGTAAAATCTACCTTAATTAGAATAAAGTAGATTTTCTAAATTAATTATCAACTGCCTCATATGTATATTAAATGTATCTAAATGTAAATATAGAAAATTTTTCTAGAGGTCTATTTTTTTTTGCAAGTCTCTCTTACAGTTGACAAAAATTATTAACTTCTTTTGAATTTTCCTGTTTGATACTTAAGCAGTTTTCATATTAATAAATATTTATAATAAAAATTGCATAGGGGTGCTCAGCTGGCTCAGTCATAGAGCATGGGACTCTTGATCTCAGGGTCATAAACTGAAGCCTCACATTGGGCATAGAGATTACTTAAATAAAAAAAAATAAATAATAAAAATAGCATATGCTGAAAAAATAAATTGACATGTGTACAGTTATGCGCAGTGATGAGGTTGACTAAAATTCCACATTTTTTCATGATAAGAGAAACAAGACATGCTTGCCTGCTACCCTTGGAAGTAACTCAGACAATCTAACCTAATGAGACGTTGTCTAGTTTAATTGGGCAATAGTTGAGGGAAGAGATTCAAAGAATTTGAATTTGAATGCAACTTCACTTATTTTACCTTTTTTTAACTGTACTATTTCCTCCCTCGTTGTAATCTTTCAGGTGATACCCATGATATCACCAATTAAAATCAGTAGAGGATTAAGCTCTTTTAACAAAAAGAGAGAGAGAATCCAGTCTGTAGATTACCATAGTATCTTATTTTTTTAAATTGGTCATTCAGTTACTTTTTTAGGATAAACAGTCTATTTAACTGATAACTTATCTACAGTCAATCATCTGAATCTTCCAAAAATATTAGATTGTGCAAAAGATAGGTTTTCTTATCCCTTCATATCCCCAGTTCCAAGCTTAAACCCTGACACTTAGCCTGTGCTCCATCAGTATTAGAAAGCTGCTCTAATACTGCGTATAGAAACTAGAGTTTTAATCATTACTCTGAAAATCATCATCTGTGTGATTAAACATACCTCATTAAATTATTTGGATTTTAACTTTTTAGCCATAAACTGATCTCTCAAATATATTTAAAACCTAATACTTTAATATTTTATCAGTTTTCATTTTAATTTGTACTTGTGGAGAAATTATTCCATTCATCACCAAAACTACATGCCACTTGCAACTTGACATTTCTAAAATTTGTGGTCAAGATTTTGTCTTTGATTAATGAAACTATCAAATACTAGCACTATTTATAGACATGAAAGGGCATTAACTACAGAATGAGTCTTGCATAAGGTACTGGGGGCCAAACAATGTACAACTATTTGAATTTTTTTACCTTTGAAATATTGGAGATTATTCAAATTTTATCTAAAATTTTGACAACTACAAATATCTTTTCTGCAAATCCAGGGAATGTAATCATGGGTACTTAGAGAAGACAAAGCATTCTTTTTCTGATTTTAATTGCTTACATTTGGACATGATGCATTTAATGGAATATAATATAATACTTTAGTGCCTCAAACAGAATGAAGCATCTGGACTACACTGTCCACAGATAGTAAGTAAGGTCTCATGAGGATGTAGGAACAATTGAATTTTCCTAAAACGTTCCCTTTTTTGCTTTTTACTTGTTTTACTTATTTAAAATTGCATTTCTTGTGTTTGGTTTTGTGTCAAGGAATACACACTAGCTCTTGTAATTCCACCTTATCATTTTCCTGTATATTGTACACCAGTTAGCACACTAATGGATAATATTTATGAGACTATCTAAAGTTTATGAGAAAACAGCACATTAGGTCAAATGTGGAATTTCTATCAATTTTTATCTAAATATGGTTAAAGGTGTATCTTAGACTGTCCTGAAATTCCAGGTCTGTACTTAATAAGAGCCTTTTGGAGGCCTAATTTATTAAACTGTAAAATCATACTAATAATAACGTTACCACTTATTGTGAGTATTAAATGAGCTAAAATATATAAATTTAATAGTGTAATCTTAATTTATACTTTATCATTAGTTTAATAAGAACACAGCTGTGAATGATGATTCAATGAATGCTTAAGGACTTTAAAAACTGAACTCTGAATAAAAAGTGGCAAAATCACTTTAATAGAATGGTGTAAAAAATTTTAAACACTATTCATTAGCATTTACTGATATTCTTGCATCCTAAGTTTTTATTTTTGAGTACATCATCCTGCATTGTGTATAGAAACCCAAAGAAAATCAATGAATAAGACTTTATTAGATAGAACATTGCCATGATCTGAATGTTTGTGTGCCTTCAAAATCCATACTTCAAATCCTAATGTTCAATGTGATAGTATCAAGAGGACTTTTGGAAGGTGATTAAGTCATGAAAGAAGGGCCTTCATAAATGGGATTAATGCTTTCATAATAGGGCCTCACATGCCCCTCCCTCTATGGGAAGATACAAGAAGTCTGCAACCTAGAAGACGGCCCTTCACTTAACCAAACTGGCACTCTAATCTTGGACTTCCAGCCTCCAGAACTGTGACAAATTAATTTCTGTTTTTTATATGCCACTCAGTATATGATATTTTGTAATAACAGCCCAATCAGACTAAGACAAGCAGTATTTAATTTGGGCTTTCAGGATTCCCTGCTGGAGGCTGGGCAGCTGCCCCCTCCTCCAGGATATGATGGATATTGAAATAAATGACATACTTGTACCAATGGATCAGAAGTTAACTTTATTACTCATATTGTAAACAGCAAAATGATTCTGCAAGGATTCAGGCTTCACAAGGGGTAAAACAGGAGGAGCGAGGCATGGTCAAATGACTCTGGCTTCACTTGTGTTTAGAGGCTGTGACTGGATCGGGGTTCATGTGTAAGCTGGTATTTGAGCCAAGGGAAGCAGTGCTGGGGTTTTCTTAGGGGCTTCCCCTGATGTGGGGCAGAATGGAGAGCCTTAGGGATGGGGGCCTGGATGCTGTTAGCGGTCAAACATCAAAAATGGGATCCGACTCTATTCCAAACCTGAACCAAAAATATTTTGTACTTTATTTAAAAAAAGCAAATGAGGAAGTAAATGTATCTTAAGCAACAAGAAGCAGCGGAGAAGCAAATATTAATGTACATGGAGGATAAGATGATTCCTCAGAAAGTGGCTCTATACAAAACAAATGAATACATGGTTTTTCTTAAGGTTGATTAAAAAATGTAAATGATGAATTATTTTCCACTTAATCAACTGGCAAAGGAAAATTTATCAAATGAATAAAAATACAAGGTCCAATAGTGCATTGGTTAGGTGAAGAATAGCTACTTGATAGAGAAAAATAGAGTTTTCTCTAGAATAGTAATATTAACTTATAAATAAAAAGAAAAACATGAAATCCTATTAACAATAGCAACAATAACTCAAATATAAATTGAACAAAAGGTACATATTCTACTGAAATTAAGTATGAAATCTTACTCGACATTATGGGGAAAAAAACAAACCACTTACACAAATAGAGAGAATTTCCATGTTTGTGGATAAGAGTTAAATAATAAAAACGTAGTCTCAGAATTAACATAATCATTATTATGTTTAAATAAAATATGCTAAATCTAGGAAAACTCAAAATTTCGCAACCCATAGAACTAAAGTACAAGTAAGGTAAAAGTAATCCCTCATTTGGTATTTTTATCATATAGAAATAAAATAGGTCTGTGATCCAAGCTAAGTAGCCATGATTTCACTTTAGGAAAAAAACTTGAAAACAGTTAATAATGAGTGGATAAAAAGTCTTATACCTAGAGTAGAATATTGTATAGGTATCTAAATGAATGAGTTCAAGACTTACCTATAGGTTTGTACAATGTGCATTTGAAATGAGAAATATAAAGTTTCAAAGTATTGTTTGCAATGTGAGCTCATATTTTTTTGAAAGAAAATAAGTACAAAATGCATTTATAATAGTACTTTTTATAAATATGGAAAAGTTATGGACTCAAATAAACTAGGTTTCCACTATTTTTATATGTGGCCCATGAAGAAATGGTGAGAAGCTAGGAAAAAAGATTTCTATGTTTATCTTACTTGAATGACTTAAATAAAAATTTACAAAGGGAAAATACATAAGCATAGTGAAAAGCTCTAGAAAATACATGCTAAACTTAAATATCTTAATATCTCTGAAGAATAGTCGTGATAGTAAGTGTTGGGGTAAGGAAAAATAAATTAGAAAGACATTCAATTTTCATGTAATCCACTTCTGTACTGTTTAAGGTTTTACAAGAATGAATACTTTAAAAAATACTGCAAAATTTATAGGAAAAATATTCACATTAGTAACTAATCACTGCAAAATTTCACATTAGTAACTAATCACTGCAAAATATTCACATGAGTAACTAATCACTGTAAAATTTATAGGAAAAATATTCACATTAGTAACTAATCATAAAAAAGAACTTTAATAAAGCAAAGAAAAATACTCTGAAGTTAGATTTTTTTAAACTTTATGACATGTGTGAAGAAGTTGTAAAATCTTTAGTAAGTAGATGTATTCAAGGTTTCAGTTTTAATAGTCATATAAAGGTCTGCAAAGTCTTGAAATCTACTGGAACCATGGTCAAAATGGTTGAATAAGCAGAAACTGTTCTGCTGGAAGGAACACATAAAATTCCTGCAGGAAATAAATTCTAAGAAGAAATATAAAACTATATATTAAAACTGAAATGAAAGTTTCTAAAAACTTAAACATTAAATAGAAATCTCTATCCTTATGACATGCAAAACAATAATAGTAAAAAAAAAAAAAGACACCTTTTTGTGTTTAATGAAATGAGAGCAGAGAGAGGTGATAATAGTGTGACATACAAAGTTAATGTAAATAATCACTCTTGACCTAAAGATCCAAATTTTTGAACCACTAAGCAGTTTATATACCTGGTTAAATGCTGATATGTAGTTTATGATTTTAAAATTGATTCTCTAATTTTAAATTAAAAAAAGCTTTCTTTTACTGCTGTCTGTAGCCTAAACTCAGACATGTGATCTCCCATTTCCTCTGCTATTCATTTAAAGAAACCTCTTATAATTTAGCTAATATATTAAGTGAATAGAAATGGTTTTCATTATTTTGGTCTCAGCAAAATACCACACGTTTCTGATTGTAAGATTACTTAATAAGTTGGAATCTTTTGTAATAACTATTGGTTAACTATAGGCTTCTTTATTTGCTCTAAAAATGAAGCAAATAAATTTATCAAAATGGAGGCAAGGATGGAAGTGTGACAATTTACATTAAACTAGTACAGATGTTGGTTTAACTACCCAAAAGGGTCACTCTCAGCCTCTTTAAATATTTGAGTTATTGATAATCATATTTCTACATGATTATAAAATATAATTTTTCATCTCTGAGAGTCCTTAAATCATTTAAAAATGTAATAGTCAAGATGGGGTTAGGGAAAAATCCTCCCTTTTCTGACAGAATTAACTGATTAATGTAAAGTAATGTAGGCTAATCTTTATATTTTTATGATCATCTCTATATACTTTACTGTAGAATCAAAACGAAGCCTGCCACATTTGTTTCACTATCGGAGCAGATTTAGAAAGATATAAATTAACGATGGAATCGGAAGATTTTGTAAAAATAAATCTTAGCAATTTACACAGCAGCCTCAGAATCGCATTATACACAGTATTTCACTTTATCGTTCTCCCAAATTTTCTCTTGAAAAGTATCAGATGTTATAGCATAATTTGTGCCTATTTTTGGCCTGTGCACTTATATCATCTTGTCAAACAGGAAAAGGTTTAGGAATTTGAATTGAGTGGAGACATTTTCAGTCTCTGGTTGCTGCAACTTTTCACAAAATGTTGTTACTTTTAATTTCCAGTGACACTTTACAAGTCATTTGCCGAGCTTGCGCATTTGAAGCAGCATCTCATTAGGTAAACTGCCAGTGCTAATATTCTCTATTTATTTGTTATAAATTTTTGCATCAGTAGTAGATAGTAACTCATACTGATTTTTGTGTTTAAAGATTTGGCAGATGAAATAAAATGAACAAGAAGGGTATCAGATATAAAATTTAGTATTTTTCATAAACTCAGGAAAATCTTGAATATCATGTTGCAACTTTGATAGTTTTATTAACTTATAACACAATTATGATATTGTTCTTCAAATTTTTTGTTTTTTAAAATATAACAGTCGTGATTGGAAGTTGAAGTTATTCTCCCTTTGAAATTCAAGTTGTCTTGAAAGAAACCAAAAACATTTTCCATATACCTTGCCTCCCATTACATGTGCCCCATTTCTGCATAATTTGTGAAAGTTATGAAAGAGAATCAGATCGAATTTAAAAAATAGATAACCGTCTCTTTATGCAAAATACTTTTGTGTTATAATAGTTATATGTAATCCAAATCTTGTCATTTGCTTAGATATGAAATAATTGAAATTGTAGATAATGGGAAGAATTTCTGATGAGTTCCTTCTGCATATGTTTAGTCGATATATGAGTCTAATCCTAAAAAGCTTTTAGGTATCTTTACTTTAGAACCCATGAAGGAATGAGATAATTTTCAACTCGCTTTTCATGATCATACTTTTCTTTTTCCAAATGTAATTCAAAGGTCTGAAATAATACTGTCAACTATACTGGAATTAAATGTTTTTAATTTTAAAAATAAAAAATTAAAAGGTCTCTGAAAATTGAACAAAACAGCTAGTGCTCATTAAAATGAATGTACCAGAGGATGCCTGGGTAGCTCAGTCAGTTAAGCGTCCAACTTTAATTCAGGTCATGATCTCATGGTTCGTGAGTTCAAACCCCATATCAGGCTTTCTGTTGTCCATGCATTTTCTCTCTCTCTCTCTCAAAAGCAAATAAATATGCATTAAACAAAAATTTAAAAATAAAATGAATGTACCGGAAAAAAAAAATAAAATGAACAAATCATTAGTATTTAAAATTTAATTAGTAAATTAAGTGTATTTTGTTATGAAAAAGATTCATTATTGAATGGTAATTTCATAATTGAATCAAATCTACAAACTCTTAGTTTTTAATTTTACAATTCTACAAAGTAACATATATTTAGGTATATTGCCCATGTGTGTCTAACAATATTAGACTACATGTGGGCTTGCATTACAAGATCGTGTGCTTGGGGCACCTGGGTGACTCAGTTGGTTGAGTGTTCGACTCTTGGTCTCACCTCAGGTCTTGATCTCAGGGTCTTGAGGTCAAGCCTCATATGGGGCTCCATGCTGGAAATGGAGGCTACTCTAAAAATAATCATGTGCTTTAACAAAAAATTAATAACTTATTCTTTTTAATTATAAACTAAAAATAAATAATATTCAGCATAGTTTTCATTGTTTTTGAGCAGATACATAGTATTTCAAAAAACATTTTAGTTGTATAATAAAAAGATATGACACACCCACATATGGACCCTATCACCCCATTAAAAAGACAAGCAAATGCTATTCTCTTTAGGTTTCCTTCCAGCCCATTCTAAAGCTCTGAACCCCTGAACTCTGGCAATGCAGACTCGAGTCCAATTTGGGTATAGCCAATCCATTTCTCAGAGTGCATCCAGGCTGCATTGGGGTGGCCCGCTGAAAGGCCAGATTATATCTGGGAGCCGGGGGGGGCTTCCTTCTCACAGAAAACCTTCCTTTCAAACTGTACATATAGCATGCCCTTACTTTTCTTCATAGCCTTGCTGTATATGTTTGTTTCCTAAAGCAATATATTGTATAATTTTAACTTTTAAAAATGTACATAAATGTATCTAAGTCCTATAGTTTCTTGAAAATATTCTTCCTTTTTTCCCTCAAGCTTATATTTATGGTATCCATCAACTGATGTTGCATATAACTGAGAGAAACTCATTTTATCATTATTCTAAACTTTATTTGTAGAATAATATTTTGTAGGATTAGTTAACATTTTGTAATTTATTTATCCATTGTTTTCATTGATGTTGGATTTCAATTTTTTTAATCCCTATTCCGAAGATACATGTGCAAGGTTTTCTGTAGGCTATATAAATAGATATGGGTAAAAATTGATATATACAGAGAGTATATATTACATAACACCAACTGAATTATTGTAAAATGATTGCATCAGATTGTATAGCAATCAGCCCTCTGTAGGTGTTTCCATTGCTTCTTCTTTCACCAGCACTTGGTATTGTCAGCTTGTTATGTTTCCTAGACTTGCATGTATGAATAATTCCTAAGTGTGGATTTCTTTTGCATTTCCTTAATTTTCAATGTAAATGTAGATACATGTGACACATGTAACTTATGAAATTACTACCATAAATAATTCAGGTTTCCTCTTTTCTGGTGTCTTCATTGTTTTGATCATTTTAATCATGTTTTTGACTTATGATTTTTACATTTTTATCTAATTTTACATTTCTTTTGTTTTACTTGTGGAATTTATGTAGTATAAATACTGATTCTCTACTAGATAATGTGTGTTACAAATATTGTTTGGCCATGTGTAGCTTATCTTTTCAATTTATTTAATAAAATCTAGTGAGAGATTTTAGACATTTAGGTCAGTAATTATAATTACTTAGTTCTCAAAATTAATTGTTTTATGAATGCTTAATTACTATAGAAAAGTTGAAAATAATTTCCTGTCATTTAAAAAATTCAACAGCATTTACTTCTATTTCTTTTTTTATTCTTTTTAATTTATTTGTGACTTCTCTCTTGGAAACTGAACAGTTTTCTGATCTGCTTCCTTGTTTTCTCCAGGGACTCATGCTGCTTTATTCTGGGTCTGTGTGTTTGTGTAGATGTGCTTCTATGTATATGTGTATTTGTGTGTGTGTGTGTATGTGTGTGCATGTGTGTACTAAGCTTGTGTTCATAGGTTTTTGAACTAAATATGTGGAACCAATCTGAGGCCTCATTGTTTGGGGTTCTTTCAGAGCTGATTTTCTACTGATTCTGATCTACCCTTTTGATTTGATCACCTCCAGCCTGCTGTAGTGATATCTGAGCACACACACACACACAGTGTGAATTCGGGTTATAAACCTGATATGATTACCTGTGTCCAGAGTTGTGGAGTAGCATATTATGAAACATGTAAATTATACCTAAAAACCATTTTGCCAAAGTCCAGCTCCAGCTGGTTCAGGGTCCCCTGAAGGAGAGATGGTGTCGGTGAAAAATGGAGTGAGAGAGCCATGTGTTTCCGGCATCCCTATCCTGTCTGGTTTTGTGTCTTTATTTATAGATTTAAGTGTTAACATGACATCAAAAAGTGAACTTTTTACTACAAATAACTCTCAGTGATAAGATGCTTTGAAAAGGGTGCAGAAACAGGTTTTACAGAGGCATTTTTGCAGAACTATTCTAATTACAATGAAGTAATTTACACATCATAGGATAACAGGATATTCTCAGTGAAAAGCAGATAACATACTGTAAGAACACGAGTCTGAACCAAACAGACGCCATGACAGGCTTTAAGTTTCCCCTCTAAACTAGAAGGTCTAAGGGTCAGTCTCTCCAGAACTATTAGGCGGTTACACATTGCCCGAGGCAAAAGAGACCAGTTACCTCTCCCCACATTCGTAAGGGTGAGGCCTACAGATAGAAACTTTAGATAAGACCTTGTTACCTAATGTTAAAGTTAACCCAATAGTCACCGAATAAGACCTTGAACTTGCTCTGTAATTGGTTAATTTCAAAGATACCCTAAATGTTATAATTGGGTCCCGCCAAAAGTAAGGAATGCTCTGAATAATGTGTATGGTTAAACCTGTTGTCAATGATACTGTACATTATGATTGGATCACTGCGCCTGTGTCACGATTTCCTGTAACTCCCCCTTCCCAAAACTCATAAAAGCCCTACCCAGCCATGTCCGGGGCTCTCAGTACAGATCCACTGTGTTGGTGAAGTCTGTGAGCCCAAGCCCGTAATAAAGCCCTTTGCTATTGCTGATATGGTCTCCCTGGCGGTCTCTGGTCTCTGGGGGATACCATGACTTGGGCGTTACAATACATATTTGTTTGTGCCAGTAGTAAATCTTACAACTAAGAAGATAGCAGTGTGTTTTCAGTGAGAAGCAGATAGCAAACACATTTTATAATAATAACGCTAAGATTCAGGCATAAACAAGGCTAGGAGGCATTCTGTTTGGCTCACAGGAGCTAGAATGTATTCACGCTGGTTAGTAAATAAATATTTTGTCAACCTTATTATTTGATGTTGAAGGTTTAAGCACCATAGGTGCCCTAGAAGGGCGGGCCTTTGCATATGAGTTTAAGTTGTAACTACTCTTACCCATCCTCATAATAGGCACCAATTAGCATAGGTATGCACAGTAATTTATGCCTGGCTCTTCGTTTCTTATTTCTAAGTTAGGCTTTTTTTCTCTGGGCCAGAGTTAATAGTAAATCTTGTGTTCTTTAACCCCCTTCATTTTCTCTGCCTTAAGTGAGGCCCATTAGAAGAGCCTTTCGATAAAACATCTGCAGTGCTATGTTTAAATTCCTCTTATAGAGGTGGGAATATGCTTCTTCCCATGAGGTATCTGTGTGGGGAATATCGGTCTGACTTGGAACATTGTGAGGCCTAATCAATAGCAACAGGCTTAATTTCACATGAGCAGTCATAGCAGAAGGAGATGCCAGTTTCCGCCTCTCATGGCAGGAGCCTTGCACATCTGCCATTTCCCTACTGTGACCGTGTCATCCAGCAAGGCTGGTGCAGCTCCCAGCACCATTTGTTTATTAAATGATAATATGTGTCTAATGAGTCTTGAACTCTATAAACATTGGCCACCAAAAGTGCTTATCCAGAACCTGTCCTTAGATACTTGAACCCTGCTAGAATACAATTTAGTCTGCTTTTACATCTACACAAATGGTTTTATATGATTCATCTCTAAAAGAAAAGTTGTCCTGGCTCAATGTGAAAGAAATTTATCTTGTCATATAATGAGAAAAATATTAAAATCCTTCTTTTAATATATGAGTGTGGTAGGGAAAATATAAGCATTATTATGGCTTACAGAATTGGATCCATGCCAGAAATGGTATTTCATGTTATTATTTTCTGTTTTATCTTATGCAATATTGCCATTCCTTTACTCCATTACCTTAAGCTCTCTAGTCTTTGCTTCTGCTGTTTTCCTTCAGACACCATACACAGAGACAATTTCAATGTAAAACACTGTTTAAAAGCACTCTAGAAAGGGATTAGCAGTCCCTGTGTCAGCGCTTAATATGAGCCTTTGAAGGTAATTTTTAACCTTTTCATCTTCTAAATTGAAGCTTGTCTTATTAAAAGCACTTTCTCTCTCTTCTTTCCCCATGAAAGATCTTGTTTTTCTTAAAAACAGAAGAATGCATCAAACAATTCAGAGATCCTCATTCAGTATATGACAGGGAAAGTGATATTATCACAAACAGTGACTGCTTATGTTCATTTATTATGCAAAAGGACCCAGATGATCATTTTCTTGTTGGAAATTGTAAAAGCAGAAAAGGTTCAGAATGTCATAAAAGCAAAAAAAGAGAGATATTTTCATGAATTCATTGACCTTTCCATTAATATCATAACAGAGCATAATCACTAAGGCTTTTAAATTAGCAAGGTTGCTCAATATAGAGGGACGGCTTGAGAAATCTCAGGGGCTTATGTTGCCAGAGCAAGATCCTGACACTAGAAGTAAAAGGGTAAATGAGAATCATGTTTAGTGATGACCTTTCGGTCCCACAGCTGCTTATCACATATCTTGTCTTTTTGCCTTACTGTTGCACTTTAGCTTATTAAAATTAATTGTGTTCTATTTTAGATGTTAAGAATTTTTAGCTCGTAACCTTCGCTACTGAATGAACAGTAACATTTTCTTTCTGTATTTTGGATGTATGATGATAATTCCAATTATGTGATTTAAATGAATATACTAATTAAAAAAGATCTTGTAATTTCATTTGAAAATAAAAATTAAAAATTAAATAAGAGTTGAAATGGTCAAAAAGTAAGTTCCAATAAGGAAGGAGTTTTTGAGTGACAGAAGAGTAAGATAAATAAGGTTATACAACAAATACATTTCCTATAATGGGCATTTAAATGAATTTTTGTAGATCTGAACTATTTGTCTTTCTATGACATATACTATATATTCAGAGAAAAATCTTCACCCATTCTGATTGATAATGTTATTGGGAATGCTTTAACTATTTACTTCTTGGTGTCTCTATCCATAAGGAAGTAAGTAAGCCACTGGGAAGTATGCTGCTGAAACTCCCCTGTAAATGGACAATGTGTTTTGTCCTGTTTTAAAAGAAATGATTAGGCACTTAATTTGTCTTGTCAGATGAAGCTTTGTTATCTAAATTTCTATATTTCTACAAGTTTACATTTAAATATGTATAATATATTTAAATAGTATAAATATGGACTGATGAAGGGAATTTTTATGACAAAATTTTTCAGTAACATATTTGTCAATAATATTTTGATTAGTCTGAGCTATATACTTTCATATGTAGTGTGTGTGTATAGTAAACAAAAACTGCATGTTTTCCATATAAATATACTTATTTAATCTTTTCAACATCTACAGGAGCTTTGTATCATTTATATTCTTACTTTACAAGTGAAGAAACTGGGACAAGATAGGTTTGTCCCAAGTAGAAATGCTTACTTTGGAGTAGAGGGACAATTATTTTCCTTTCAACTCAGGACACTTTTGAGAGCGAAAGTAGAAAAATGAGTTCAGCAAGCATAATCAGAGACTGTCCTAGGACACTAAGATGCTTGGTGACTTTACAATAACTATACAGCAGAACCAGAACTGAAACCAAACATTGTTTGGTTGTAGCTGTACTCCATTCTGCACTGCCTGTAAACTAATGTCATTAAATGATGAGTCACACTTTGTACTCTGTTCTGTTCAGCAGACACAGCATGTACTGGTTACCAACACCAGGGTAGAACTCCATTTACATGAAGAATACCAAAGATCATCACTCTGCCAACCACCAAAAGTAGAAGTTGAAACACGTTTGCCTATTGAAACTTGGTATCAGAGTCACCAAGAAAACACAACACAATTCAAGTACTAGATGAATCAGTGGTTTACTCACAAAGAGAAAAGACAAAGCAAGGTTAGCTTCAGTAGTGGGCAACAGTCTTCCATGGCCAGTAGTACTCTCCCAACAGCTGATGCAAGGTCATTGGCCTATACATATCCTTCTAGATCTCAAGTATAAGGACCTCATCCTCTTGTCACAGGATCTAGATATGGTAGAGAAGTTGGCCATGTGTCATATACTGTACATGCTTAAGCAGAACAAAAGAGTATGTGTTGAGTCTGAAATAGGAGAAGGTATTTTCACACATGGAGACAAGCCCTTCACAGGCAGTGAGGGTTTTTGGACCTTGCTAAGGAAATGTTCCAGGCCCAAGGCTCTGATTTGGCAAGCCTGCCAGGGGCAACCATGGGAGGTCACACCATGTCTGCTTTCCCAAAATGTTCTGTTTTGTTTGTGTTTTTATAACCTAAAGACTGACATTTATAGAGACCCTGTGATTTGCTAGAAACTGCTCAATGGGGGCCTACGTCTTTAAGCAAACAGACAATGTGTTAATATAACTGAATTTACATTCTTTTAGAGAGAAGAAACAATAATTTTTTTAATGAACCAAAAGTTAATGGAGACATGATGATGTAGATGATCATGTAGATAAATTAAGATAAGATATCCAGGAGAAACAATTCAAAATGCGACACTGAAGCTCACATCAGAAAAACGGGGAGTACACCATGATATATGTCAAGAAAATTATGATCTGGGAAAAGGTATAGCTGGAACTAAGGTTCTGAGGTGAGAAAGGAGTGGGTGCATTCAAGGAACTGAAGATAGAGTGACTGAAACCAAGTAAGTTAAGAAGATTGAGTGTGGGTTGAGTTTGGAAATCTAGGCAGATGCTTTAAGAACATGATAAGGCATTTAATTTTACTCTGAATTTAGGGAAACTTTTGAATGATTTTAATTCTTTCATTAAAAGTATTTATTGAATATTTACTTTGGGTCAGTCACCGTGCTTATTATGTGAAGTTATGTGAAGAGTTAAAAATGCTAGTAAGGGAAGAAAGTAAAATTTTTAAATACAGTGTTCAGGATAGGCCTCATTGAGAACGTGAGATCTGAGTAAAGACTCAAACGGATACTCAGACGGATACTGGAGTCAAGGTTGTGGGGCCATTCTGGCCAATGCAAAAGCTTTCAATTGAGAGGATAAGACAAGCCAAGAAACCTGTTCTGGAGTAGAGTGGGAGGGGGCAGTAACAAAGCAAGAGCTCAAAATGTGATGAGAGAAGAAAGAAAGAGGAGGAGCAGATCTTGTAGAGCTTTGTAAGCAATTAGAAAGGCTTAGGCTTTTACTTTGATTGACATGAAGATCTATTAGGAAGGTTGGAAGAGAGAAGTAGCATGATTTGCTTTACATTTTTAAAAGGTTACACTGACTGCTTGGAAAGGGAGCAGGTGAAGCAGGGAGAACAGTTAGGAAGCTGTAGCAATCCATCTGAGAATCTGATTTCAATGAAAGAGATTAGGAGCAGTGCAAATTTTAATGGAACTTGAAACTTGACTTAGTATTTTGTATGAATTAGATGTAAAGTATGAGAGAAAGGAAGACATTTTGGATCTGGGGCTGAAAACTAAAAAAGAAATAGTTTCCACTAACACAGCTGCATTAGACTGTGTAAAGAAAGTTTGGCAGTATGTGCAAGATCAGGAGTTCAGGTTTGGGCACCTTACTTTTGAGGAATCCTGGGAAAATGTTACTTAATGGGATATCTGCTAGTATCTTAGCCAAATATTAAATAAACAGGTGGATATATAAATTTAAGCAATATTTTTATTGTAGATACATAAATCTGAGGGCTGATGGCATATAGATGGTATTGAAAGTTGTATAAGGAATGAAATATATTTCTAAGGGAGTGATTACAAAGAAGAAAAGTAGACCCTGGGCACTCTGGAATGAAGAAGAGGAGAGCAGCAAAGGAAACAGAAAGGAATGACCAGTGGGGTAAGAATAAACCAAAAGGAAATAGGATCATGGAAGAAATTTGAAGAAGATGTATTCCCAAGGGTATAAAAGACAGGTTGAAAGATCAGGCAAATTGAAGATTGGAAACAGACCATAAGATTTAGTAGCATGGAAGACCTTAGTGGCCATGACAAAAACTATCTCAATGAAGTAAAGTAGTTGGAGTGAGAGTCTGATTGGAATGTGTTTTCCATAATGGGAGGAGAGGCATTTGAAACAACACAGTGAGTAAATATATTTGCAAGGAGTTTTGCTGCAAACACATACAAAAAATAAATGGGAATTTAGCAGATGGGAAAAGGTGGATCAAGGGGAAATTTTCGTTTGTATTTTTTTATTTGTCTCCTTTTATAAAAATGGGAGAACTAATAACAAGCCTGTATGTGTTCTAATAGACAGGAAAAATGTAATGTTAGAAAAGAAGCACCGATTTTTAGGACAATGTGTCAGAGGGAAGAGATGAGATTCAGTGCCAAAGTTTAGAGCCTGATTAGATTTCAAAAGAGTAACAAGGGACCTGGCAGATAGGATGGTACAGATCCTGGTAGGTGAGTAGATATGCTAGTGGGAGTTTGGGGGAAATTCTGCTAAGCTACCTGCAGTTTTCACAGAGAATCAAGATCATTAATAAGAATCAGTCTAGGGAAAATGTATTTGAAGCTTAAGATGAAAGAAATGAAATTAACACTTAGGAAGTTAAGCGAATGAATTAAGATATGACTCTGAGCAGCTTTAAGAGTCTACTTGATGTTTATAATCATGACTACAAAGTGAGACCAATCAGAATGGGTGTATGTTTTTATCTACATAATTCAACTTCATAGGTACAAACAAGGAATAAGCAGAAAGATGGCTTTAACTGGATGTGATTTTACCAAAAAGGTGTAAAAAACAAGAGAGGAGTACAAACATAAAGTGTATGTGAAAGGTAGTGATTCTAATGATTTATTATGGAGTATAATCTGGGTAAGCAGAAAAGAAAACATGAAGGGAATGAAGGAGAGTGAAAAGTTTCAATAAGGTTAAAAAGATTGTTAAAATATTCGATGAAATGTGCTTGAAAGACAGTAGTGAGCAGAGAATGGGATACATCAGTTTACAATAATGAAAGACTTGATGCTTTAGGTAAGGACAAATTCTATACTTCTCTTTTTCTTAAACTAGAATTATTTTTTACTGTTTATTTTTGAGAGAGACAGAAAGAATGACTGCACAGGAGCAAGAAAGGGGCAGTGAGAGATGGAGAAAGAGAATCCCAAGGAGCTCCACACTGTCAGTTTGAAGACTGATGTGGGACTTGATCCTACAAACCATGAGATCATGACCTCAGCATAAATCCCCAAGCAAATACTTCTGAGGGTGACTCAGGTAGGGTGAAGGATGATATCCATAGGAGAAAAAGTCGAGAAACTGGAAGTCCTGGTGTCAGATCACTGAGAAAAGTCACCAGAATTGTGTTGAAGAGCTCATCAGCCAAAGGTTAAAAAGGTTAAAAAATGAGAGAGTCCATTAAGGGATTGTGAATGGACAAGAACGAAACATAGCAACTGGGAGAGTCAGATAATGCAGATTCCAAACTAATGTTTAGAGAGAAATGAGGGGAAAATAGTCTGGAAATGGAATTGATGAGTAAAGAGATTTAGGCTGTGAGGAGCTTAGTTTAAAAAAAAAAATAAGACCACCTTCATCAATTGAGAAGGTTGCAGGTAAAGTAGTGTCTTCTTTAAGAGCAAGAAGATGAAGTCTTCTGAGAAACTATTGAGGGTCCAGAAAATTTGTCTCCTAAGAGCATGACGGGAGGTTTTTCAAGAATGATAGTGAAGACACAATAGGAAAGGATTAGAATGTAGGAGGCATGGGATAACTCCAAAGCCAGCTGTTTCAGTCCTGCACTGATTAAAAAGTAAGCCCAATGAAATTAAGGCAGATAAATGTGGCAAAATTATAAGATAAGTGTTAGGATTATACTTAAAGTCTAGTAGTCTCTCTTGACTTTTCTCAATGGAGGGACAATCCTGAGGATGCATAGTTTTAGTCTCAATGTGTGGGATTGTCTTGGATGCACATGCATGGAGAAGTGGTCTCGCCCTAGTGAGGATGCGTCCATTGACTACTGTGGGAGATGATGAGGAATGTGGGAAGAAGCTTGTGTTACGCCAAATCTGCGTGGCATCCTATTGATCTTGTAAATGAAGGGAATTTTTAAGGGGAGAGAGATGTTTTTAGTCCCAGTGTTATAAATGTGGTATAAACTGTTTTATTTTGGTCAGAGGTCCATCTGACTGCCCTGTGGAGGATGGGTTGGAACTTAGAGGGGGAAAAAAATGTGGAGAAATCACTCTATTTGTCCACATGAGAGTTGCTGGGGGCTTAGAGTAGAGTGCTAAAATGAAAATGGAAAATAATGGATTGATCAAAAACAGGGGCATTTTTTTGCTTTGCATAGTAGTCTAGGACCCTAAAAATTATAATGCAAGTTGAAACTATAGAAAGTAATTTTAATAATCAATGGAGAACATTATTATTGTTCTGTAACATACAAAAATGCTTGTCAAAACAAAGAACTCTACTTTCATTTTCATATTTGATTTTGTTACTCTTGATGTGTAGGAGTTCTTTGAATACCTTGAGTATTAACCCATTATCAGATATATGGCTTACAATTTTTTCTCCCACGGTTGCCTTTTCATTTTTTTGTTTGTTTGCTTTGCTGTGAAGAAGCTTTTTAGTTTGATGTGATCCCTTTTGTTATTTTTGCTTTTGTTGCCTGTGCTTTTGGTGTCATGTTCAATACATCATTGCAAAGATCAGTATCAATAAGATGTTTCCCTGTGCTTTCACCTAGGATTTTTGTGGCCTTAGGACTTACATTTAAGTCTTTAGCCCATTTTGGATTGATGATGTGAAAACAGGGACCAATTTCATTCTTTGGTATGTTGAGATCCAGTTTTCCAACACCATCTGTTGAAGAAAGCGTCCTTTCCCCTTATAAATTCTGGGCATCTTTGTCAAAGATGTGTTGGGACCTATGCTTAGGTTTATTTCTGAGTTTTCTATTCTATTCTATTGGCCAATATATCAGTTATTTTTAAGAAGTCACAAAAATAAATGAAGAATAATTCCTTCCCTTGAGGTGCTCCAGAGGGGTTGATATATATATATACACACATGCACACACACACATACACTTTCCTTATTTGAGGTAACATGATTGTATTTCAGCTATCAGCCCATAATAAACTAATGCAACTGAATATCCCTATCTTTCATTCAGGGATCAACAGGTATTGATCCTTGATATTTCCACCAAGGCTATAGTCTCCTAAGAGGCACTGTCTAGATAAACTGAACTCTATAAAAATATGTGAAAGCTGAAAACACAGTAAAGCATATAGAAGTCTATAAACATATATAGCATTTTCATATTGTTTTACATTCAGAAAATTTGTAAAACTCTGTAAATGCTATGTACACAGGCACACACACACAAAAAAACACCTTAATATTCTCTTGTTTCCTGTCACTGGATCAGCCTTCTGAAGCATTATTTTATTCTTGTCATCTCCAGCTTCTGTACTCTCTGGTCTTATTTATTACAATGTGATGAAATGCTGTATTAAATTGGCTCTTTAGCACTTAGTGTTCTCATCTGTTAAATGTTCATGTATTTCTGAAGAACCTCCCTACTCTCTTTTTGATCCAAATTCTTCTTTACAACAGGTCTCTTGATCCTTCAACTCCTTCATATGGTGAGGACTTCACATTTGCTGTTCTTCTGTCTGCCTGCAAAACATTTTTTTCCCTATTCTGTTTTTTAAGTTTATTTATTTATTTTGAGAGCGACAGACACAGAGTGAGTGGAGGAGGGGCAGAAAGAGATGGAGAGAGAGAGAGAATTCCAAGAAGTCTCCACACCTGGCAGTGCAGAACCCAACGCAGGGCTCAAATTTAAAAAACTGTAAGATCATGACCTGAGCTGAAACCAGAGTCAGAATCTCAACCGACTGCTCCGCCCGGGGGGCCCCATTTTTTCCTGTTCTTAAAAAAATCTCAATTTAAGTATCACCTTCTCAAAATAATTTCTCAGACATCACCCCAGACTAATTAGTTTTCTCTTTCTCAGCAATTTGTACTTTTCATTCAAATAACTTATCAGTAGCAATTAATGATCATTCAACTATTTGTTTCTTCAATATTTGTATAACCTTGTTTATTTTAAACCCAATGAAGGCAGGGTTGTGTCTCTGTGTTCACTGCTATGTACCCATTCTGAGCAGAGAAAGGTGAGCTCATACTTTATATAGATATTTATGTAAGGGAGGGAGGATAGATTAAAGAAATGGAGAAAGAAATGAAAGAAGAAAGGAAGCATTTACCATTCTATTAGTACGCTTGGGACAGTGGAAGATCCCACTAAAGAATTCACATGGCAATGCAGTACGAACAATAGTTTAGCTGTTTTGCTATATGGTCCCATAGCATCTCTTTCTACTGTTTTCATAATAGTATATTTGAAAATAATTGCTTATTATTCATTTTCTCCAATGAATTTTATGGCTCAGGGGGAAAAAGACCCCCTTCATCTCCTTTACAAATTTATTCCTAGGGCTTTGCACTGTATCTGTCAAAAATTGTGAATTGAATTGAATTATTAATAAAGCATGATTTATAATCTTTTGTTAACTAGATAATCAAGTTGCCCACTCAGAAATTAAATCCTTAAATACTGTTCTTTAGCCTCTTAATCTAAATGGGCTCTCATATTTTATATCAGTTGATTTAATAAATGATGTGTTTGTATATTCATTCATTTCAATTGTCAGGTCATCAAACATAACCCTTTCACCCACTATTTATTGCCTCTCTAACCTTCAGAAAGGAGTATGTCCACAACAGCTTAATCAGGTTTTAGCACAAGAAAATGGGGACCTAATTTGGCCTCTTTGTGCATATAAATAAGTAGGGTCTTTTAATCTACTATCCCTTCATTTGACATATAAACTTTGATAAATGGGGCCCTAATTTTTGAAGATTATAACATTCATTATCCTTTTTGCTTATCTTCAGTAGCAGGGTTTCTGTTCCTTTCTCAAGAGCGATTTTCCTTTTGTTAAGGCTGTTTATTTCTCACAGAATTCGTTTAAAGCAAATGTCATGTGGGGATATCACCAGGTAACCTTAAAGTAAGGCTTTTTTTTTTTTTTACCACAACTTTATTTTATGGAGTGCTTTTGGAGGAAAAGCTGTCTCAAAGCCCTGTCAAAATTGGAAACAAAACAAAAGTCACACAGTCAGAGAAATCAATGATCTTTCAAATAATCCAAGACTAAATCAAAATCAAACTAGCTTTAAGCTTAAACTTGAAAGCCAGCCAGAATTTGGCTCACCTGAGAGGCCCAATAGAGACTAACTTCTGGACACTGTGTTACAACAGGAGGTATCTTCTGGGTAATAATTAATGATTTGTCCAAATTCTGAATGAACATTTAGAATCAGCTTATAAAACAGTGAGGGAAAAAAAGTCAGACCAAACTAACAATTCAATTTAGAACTATGTACTTTATTTTTATTAGTCAATTTAAATTAGAACCTTGTTTTTGAATTTTGCTTTGCTTCTAACAGTGATTAGAAAGGATTGGCTCAGCTGTAAAGAGCCAGCCAATGAGTTTCTGTTCTCTTTGCTCAAAAGCAAAATGGTTTTAAATGTGATGTCAAATGATAGAAAAGAAAAACATTACTGGAGGCTGGAAATTTATTTCATCCTCTAGACAGTCAATAAAATTAAATAAAATTAAAAATATGTGCTCACAATATACCTAGAATACATTTTTATTGTTTATATATATATGATCAACTATTTTGATCTGTTTTAGGCAACATAGGTCATTGATCATATAATTCCATATATCAGTAAATTATAAAGAACAACTTGTAACTGAGAAGTACCTTGTTTGGAATAATATATCAGCAACATGGTATACTCTCTTATAACTTCTTTTGTGTAGGATACCATAATATCAAAATATACTCATCAATATATGTATGAGAAATGTTTTTATAATAGCTTAATGCCAGTATCAATAATTTTATTCTTTTTATTCCATAGATCTGACTTTCTTAGTATTTTTTTCAGTTAATATATTCTCTTTGAGTTAGGAAATAAATTCTAGACCAAATATTTACTTAGAACCAATTTACATCATCATAGAGTATGTTTTATAAAACAGAGACTTACTATCAAAAAAGAACATTATTGTGTGGTAGGAAAAATAATAGCTCCCCAAATATGTCTAAGAAAAGTTCTGGTGTAAACATCTTTCAGTTAGTTACTAAGTCCTCAATTGGAGACTAAGTTTCCTAAGAGTTAAATTCTGCTAAGTGTACTTCAGACTGATGGGAAAATAAAAAAGCAACCCTATATGCAGGAAATTGGCGATACGTAAGAAAAATATAAGAAATAAAAGTACATTTTTGTTGAGGGTAAAAGAAAGTAATCTGTCCTAAATGAGACTGTTTGGAGAGAAATCGCTTTGGGAAAAAGTTTAAAGGCAAAGAAAAGTTGCAGAAGGTTTCTGTAAGGAAATCATTGAAAATAATTTTATGTGAGGTTGAGATGAATGGAATATTAAAGGTATATTAGTATAAGGTTGAAATTCTTCTTTTCTCTCTTTCAAAAGACAAGTTTTTCTCGATTGTTGATCTGCTCTTGATAAGACTATGTAAATGAAGAGCTTCTTTTCTCTTTGTCAAAAAAGCCAAAGCTTTAGGTCTTTTCTTTATCAGGTCTTTGATTGCTTAGTTAAAGCTTCTAGAGGTTAAAGGAGTTAGGTTTTGCTATGCATTCGCCTTTAAGATCTTTTATTGCCACTTTGGTTAAATAAATAGAGTTTTCAGATTTGTAAAAATTTGTAATACTATTTAGAATATGTTTATAATTTCCTAAGGTTTTGAACAAATTTCCCAGTATTCAAATGATAGAGAAGTTCTTTGACCCATTAGGCCCTTTCGTTTAGGATGCCAAGTTTCTTGAAAAAGCACTCTAGTACAATGATACACCTTAGGTTGTATTGCATGGGTAAATGCTGCAACTGCTCCCTAAAGTCTTAATGTTTTGGTATAAGATCATTACTTAATACTATGATTACTAAAGGTGTTAAGTGTCACTAAATTTCTTTGTCAAAGTGCATCATAATGAACCCTCGTCAGATCTTTAGATTTTGTCACAGAACATGCTTCTTCCTCAAGGAAATTGTAAAGAGGACTTTTGGGACAAATGCAGTATTTGACATCTTTTAAATTAGTACTAAAATGGGTAGAAATTTCTAGAGCTAAAAGCTGCAGTCAAGCTGAACAAGAATTAGGAACATAGGAAATTATAGTTTTGTGACTTGTTGAAAACATTGTTGTTCCTTTACTGTTTGCTTATCCAGATTAAGAAAAACTTCTTAGGACATCTATGATATACAGAAATGTCATAAAGTATCTGTTAGTAATCTAGAGCATTTATCTTTTCTCTCTACTGAAACCATCTGAAATTCAAAAACTCACGGTGAGTATTCTTTCTTTCATTACAGTTGTTTGCATAAGTTCAATAAGAATCTGTTCATTTTATAGTAGGACACCATTGGAAATACTGGTTATTTTACCAAAGCTTTGACTGGAATGTCCTATTTGAGAGTCATCATAGGCTCAGATATGACCTGACAGCTTTCAGGAACTAAGGTTGACTTTATGAAACATGGAGTCATAAAGCCTCGTGAAAATGTTGTCTGCATACCTGGCTCACAGAGTTCCAGCAGCCTCCCCAGGTGAGTAAAGAAGGTCCCTTCCTGGCAGGTGCAAAAATCTCAGCATACTTTGGGGACCCCGGGAAGAGGAATTTGCCCAATTCAACAGGTATTGCAGGTCTGTCTGATGGAAAGTGCTTGGCTTGGCTTCTGGCCCTGAGTGGCTACTATAAGTTCAACTTGGAGATTCCTTATAAAAGGACCCAGCAAAGCAAGCCTTATGGCATCCTCATGAACAATCTTTATTCTTGCTGAGCTTATATAAATAATTAGGCCAGGGTCGTTAAGACTGGACTTGTTCCACAAATCCATTGGTCTCTATTTGGCTATCTCTGAAAATGGAGCTTTTCTAGAGAGAAAACTATGTTTTAACAACATCCCATTATAGATGTTAAATTCGAGATTCTGATTGTCTTTGAAGGTTTGCTGTTTGCCTAAATTAGACAACTTGAGGTAAACTTCAAAGAAAATTGTTACAGTATTTCATGTATATACCATCTTCTGTGCTTTACTGTGGGGATACTTAAAGGATGTGGGTACCCCTTTCAAAAACTTAGAGGTGGACTTCACAGATATACAACTAAACAAGGTATTCAGCCCTTTTTAAAGTTTCAGGCATCACTTTGGAGTTAAGTAGGACAACTCAGAAGAACCCTCAACCTGGTGAGGTGATCCAGATCCGGTTGACTGCTTAAACTGAACCCCAAAAAGACTCTGACTCCTGAGATGAGATCTCCAGCCCTGCTCCAGCCACACCTCGGGAGCTGGCTGGTCTAGCATGGCAGAAGCCTGAGGAATCACCGGTCCATTAAGATAAACTGTCCTGACTCTTTGCCATTGGACTGGCAAACATTGCCCCAGAAAGCTGGGGAAACAACAAAAAAGTTCCTGTTTATGTTCACCTTCCTCTTATGGATAGGATGTTCTGTTGGTATTAATTGTCTCTAATCTGGGCCCCATTTATAAGAGCAATGTGCCTTCAATGGAAGATTCTGTTAAACTAACCATTCCCCATAATGATTATGGATTACAGGTAGTGCAGGAGATAAATTCTGCTCTCAGTCTCTTCATGAACAAATTCAGGCCATCAATGTCTTTTCTGCTTTCATTTCTCCCTCCCAAGTTGTGGCCTCCTTCCTTCAGGGACTACAAAATTTTGTCAGCTCCAAGGGACTGGTCTCATTCCTGACAAATATTGGCATTGCAGTTGGTACGTTGGTGCTCATTTTATGCCTTTTGCCTTGCTTTTGTCACTTTGTTAATCGAAGCTTTCACAAAATTAATGTGGAATTACATACTCTTCATTTAAAAAATAGAAAAGGGGGAGATGTTGGGAGCTATCTGAACTCACCGGTAGAGTGAAAATTCCTGGTGAGGGTACGGCAAGTTTGCACGGTCTCTTGCCCCCAGACAGCTCCCAAAATCTACCCTCTTGAAGCTTTCATTTCTGCTTGGTCACCAAACCTCAAAATACTTTGCTGACTAATGTCAGGAGCTGGCTGTCCCCCTGCCCTGTCCTTGAGGTGTGACTGCACCTGGTCAGGGAAAAGATAAGCAAGTAAACTAGATACACCCTAATGCAACACATAACTTTCCCCTAAGCAATACGGATAACTGAATACCTTCTGCGCCTGAATGCATTTGTGAGTCACTACTGCGATAAAATGTATCAATCATCTTTGGGACTATGAGAGCAAGCATATCTCCTGAGAACTTGTTTTTCTGGGAACTTTTTCTTAGAGTGATAACAGCCTAATGACCCTTACTCATCAAAAACTGACCTTTACTAAAGAATGCTGTTTGCCTCTTGGTTAAAGGTCGTTTCCTTGAGGCTAGACCTGAGGTTTTGTAAAAATACCTATGACACCTTGAGTGCCTGTGGCTAAAATCGTAAAACTTATCTATGAGAAATCATTTACTGCCCTTTCTTGTCCTTGTACCTTTTGCCATAAATAAACCTTGAGAACCAGACAAGACGGAGACACCTGCCAGATGGGCAGCGGTGCTTGTCTGGGGATCAGAATGAAAACGCAAGGCTCTCCCACTTTCTCCTTGGCCGGCACCGTCATCCTTCGAGGGAACTCTGGACCTGCAGGAGCTGGACTCTGGCATGTCTGCCCCTTAATCCTTGTGAATGTGATAATATACCCAGCAAAAATGATAAAAAACCTTAGATGGTTGGTTATCTTGGGGTTATCCAGGTGGACCCAACTTAATCACAAGGGACTTTATGAAAGGACAACAGGACTGTCTGGGTCAGGGTGGGAATCTGGGAGATGCTACCCTGCTGGTGTTGATGGTAGAGGGAGGCGTCATGAGTCAGGAAATATGGGAGACTGGCTTCTAGAAGCTGGGAAATTTAAGGAAACAGATTCTCCCCACCCCCCCTCCAAGTACTGCAGCTTTCTTGAAAGTTCCATACGAACGTGGTGAAACCTGTTTCAGAGTTCTGACTTTTTATACGATAATAAATTTGTGTAGTTTTGAAGCCACTAAGTTTGTGGTAATTTGGTACAGCACTAACATAAAATTAATACGATTGTCTAATAAAATGAAATAAAGTTTTAAGAATAGTACAGTACTAAAAGCTTGTTTGCTATATATATTCTAGGACCTATGTGAAGCCCCTTTCAGGAAATACCTGTTTCATCTATACAATAACCCTGTACAATATTTTTATTAATTATTATTACCATTTTACAAATGTGGAAAATATATCTTATTGAGGAAAAAAACCACATCTAAGACATGCAAAACCAATAAGTGGAAGAAGTGTGATTTGAACACATAAGGATCTAATTCTTCTAGTCAAATAGTCAGGTTTGAGAATAAAAGAAAATTTTAGTGGTCTCCTTTAATCTTAAATAACTTTGGCTCTTTTATTAATTATGTTGTTCTTAAAACAGCTTGGATACTAAAAATGTCTGGCTGGGTGGAGTACATGAATCACTAGAGGAGAACTGAATGTGACTTTCTTTTTATTCATTTAACCCATCCACAATGAGAATATCCACCGTAAGGTATTTCAGAACAATTGTTCCTTCCTTTATAAATGTTTGTTCTTTCAGTAGGCACCATGCCGGAACCTTCTGTTGCCGCACCTCTGGCTACAGTCGCTCGGTCCAGGATTGGACACCTATATCAGATTTATTCATACAATTGCCCCTTCCTGGAAATTCAAATTGGTGTTGCAAAAGGTGTTCTCGGTCTCTCTTAGCTTGAGTGGGCCTGCAACATGGACACTTGCGGGCACTTGGGGGCAGTGCGCTTCACCAGGAGAACTAGAGAGATACAGAAAGCTATGCTGCCAAGGAGAAAAGCATTCAGTATAAAGTTAGATAAACAGTGTTAACACACAGGAAGAACATTAACATTTTGCCTGACGTGGTTGTAGTATAATACTAAAATACTAAATATTACTGAATATTTGTTCTTCCCCTTAGATTCTTTGAGATGCCCTCAAGGCCTTATGACAAATTTTTGCTTAAGATATCTACAGTGGAGTTATCTTTTTTGCAAGATGATCATGTTTTGATCCTAGACATAAAAAGTCACCATCCCTTGTTTCAAAGAACTTATATGCTGGTGAAGTTGATTAGAACACAATAAAAAAAGTCAACATCTTATGTAACAGAAAAGAAAATGGTGTTTATCAGTATATTTCAGGCCATGAGTAATCCACCTTGAAATTATCCAGAAAATGAACATTCAGTTCATGGTAACTGTCACTTTTCTACCTTCTCTTCCTGAAGGCAGAATTCAGGATAAAATTCTAATACCAAACATACAAAAACCTATTCTGTGTCTTAACTTATTACCCATGTAATACAGTCAATCATATTCACTCATCAGTTTTCCAATTATGTTTCCCATATTTGATTAATTTCCTCATTAATGTAATAATTGGTGATCATAAAAATCATTTTCTTACTTCGTTACCATGACATATAATTCCTGCTGCTTTCATATCATCATCATCTTCCTGTTCAGCCTCTAATCAATTTACCTTGAAAATAACTGTCCTAGAAATATTGACTTCATACACTTAAAAAAAAAACACAAAAGCCACAGATAATTTATCAGTTTATTCCAGTTTTTTCTGATTGTTTTATGGTCAATGTGACACTTGCCTCAGTTTCTCCTCTGTGGACCTCAAGTTTTCAGTATACTGTACCCTTTTCGGTATACTTAACCCAGGAAGGAGGGTTAAGCTTAAAGACTGAATTTCAGATTTACACTTAGAATTATTTTTTAATCTCACAACGTTCTCCTTAGTCTAAACCAGGACTAATGATAAAGTTCTCTCCCATTCAATTTTAAGTCTCAGCCATTCATGACATAGTTTCCATCAGCGTTTTACACATTTCCCTACAAAGCTGCTGTAAACATATTTACAAACTGGCTAGGGGGATGCTCCCACATCTACGTGTCACCTCCCTGCACACGTGCACTTCGTCCCTCTTATATAAAGCACATCACATGCTGTTTTGCGTCCAAGCCATTTAGTGAAATGGCTTTTCCCCAACTGATTTTGCAGTTTTTGTGAGCAGATGTTGCTTTTATTTGTTAATAAAATCTACCAATATACAATCTCAAATGTGGGGGGTGAGCAATAATTATTTATTCTAATGACACACAGTTTTTCTTAGACTCCATGTCACTTTTCCAGTTCACCCCATCTTCCCACCTTCCGCTTTATTTGGCTTAACCTTCCCTCATCTTTCACTTAGTCTTCAATACTACCTTGCTGGTTATTTAGTAATATGGCTACATAAAACTTCATAGGACTGGAGAGGTTATTTTAAACATTTAAGCTTTCTCTTTTTAAAAATAAGTGCAAGCTAAATCTTTTTCAGGACTTAGTTATAAGAATATGTCTTTGTACAAATATTTCTGTATTCTATGTACAAATGAATCACCTCATTTTTAAAGAATGCTTCATTATACTTTATAGGAAAGCAATATGGTACTCCATTTTCTCAGTTTAAGTTCAAACTATTTTCATGTTACTTTTGATTTTGTGCATTTTATTTCCCAACTTGCACTGAAATGTAGTCTAGATTCATGTTTATTATATATGGATAAGCAGAATGTTTTGGGTACAGTGGTAGGCTGGAAGGGGAGAGATTGGCTTATCCTGTTTGGGTTCATCTGATATTGTAAACCACATTTGTAAAATGAATCAGGCAGAAGATTAATTTTGTGTAAGCTAAGTAGTCCCTTGGAAAATAATCCAATATAGGGAAATAGTTACTTCATTTAGTAAGAAAATTAGAGGTAGAGAGTGAAGTGTCGGTCAATACTGATACTGATACTGATCTTCTGGCCATTTCTGTCCAAACTCTTATTACTTCCATTTCCACAAATGGAGCTTAAACCTGAAGCAAAAGTTTAAACGAACGTGACTATATGCACACCTCATGATGCAGCAATTCATTTCTAACTATATTTCTAACAAAAACACAGACATATGTTAACCAGGAAATAAGTTCTAAATGTTCATAACAGCACTACTCAGAATAACCCCAAATTTAAAACTACATAAATTACTATTAAGAGTGAATAAGTTATAAAATAAGATATAATACAGTGATGAGAATAAACCATCTACTGCCTTACTTAGTAATATAAATCAGTTTCAAGACCCAGATGTTGAGTGAAAGAAGCCACATGCAAGAATACATATATCTTCTATGATTTCCTTTATGTCAAATGAAATCATAAGTATGAAAACAACCTGTTCTAGGAGTCTTGATAATGGTCCCTTTGAAGAATTGCATAGTGACTTTAAGGTGTAGTGAGAAGAATTTTGGATATTGATTCAGAAATGCTGATAATATTCTGTGCCTTAATCTGAGTGCTGATTATACGAGTGTGTCTAGTTAGTGAGAATTTATCAAGTCCTATGAGGATATATGCATGTTTCTAGATGGATATTATATTTCAAAAAATATCAAATGTTAATTAATGCTGAGCATCTAAAGATTATATTCAAATGAAATTTCTTCGTAGATTTGTCTTGATTACCTGTTCCAAAGCTACATAGCACCTTAATTTTGTTTCTGATTTCAAGGTACACGTCAAATTTTATAGCTACTATCTGTGTCATATCACTAACTTCATATAATGGTTATAGGTTCTAAGAAAAATCTATGGGAATTTTTTCCAGACGATTAAGTAAAATGCCACTATATGCCAAGAAGCCTACTTTTTTCTCTGTTAAACTCTTACTCAACCTTTGAAGACTGAAGCTCAGTAGTTACCTCCTAAGTGAAATCTTAGCTATTTGCTCCACCGGGAAAAACCTGTTCCCTCCTTTGTGAGCCTCCTATGGTGTTAATAACTGACAGCTTTTAAGGCATTGTGTTGGGATCACCTTTCACAGATCTGACTTCCCTACCAGATTGTGAGTTTCTCAAGGGCAAGGACATCCCTTTATGCATTCTAGTTTTACTGGCATTTAAAAACATACACATATAATGCATGCGTAGGTACAACTTCAACAAAAAATGTTGGAGACCACATGGAAAAGAAGACAGAACTATTCCGAATTAAGTCATATCAGCAAGGAACTAAGTACTTTTTTGAACCACATGTTTTGTGGTTCTTTTAGAATTACTTTTATTGATTTTCCCATTGTCATCATATCGGTCTACAGAGATGGAATTTCTAGGAAGCAGTTTTAAGAAACCTGTTGCTGTGCTGCAGAATGAATGGATGCTGTTGAGGATATTGTTTGTCAAGTTACATGGGGTCTGCACGTTATGACACCTCCCCCCCAACACACAAAAATCTGGCCTCCACCCTAGCAATACTTAGGTTTTCCCTGAAAACGGAAATCTTTTAATCTTCTGGAACTTATAAATCATGTTCCTTACAATGTCCTCTATGCATTTTCAGGTATAATGTGTAAATTATAGTCTGTCTTCAGCAAATGTCCAAAATTCATTACATTTGTTTTACCCAAAGGATAGCCCCTTGACTGAGCCAGAAAATAAAAGCTTCACTTCACTCTGAGGGGTAAAGAGCCTTGTAATTATTAAGTAGATTAAGTGGTGGCATCTGAAAAGGCAGAGTTGGAGGCTCATGTTCTAATAGAAAAATGTAGAGACACAGGGATACATTTAGAGAAATAGACCAATAATAATATTAATAGCTAAATTCTTTCTATTGATTGTTCCTTCTCTAACATTTTACATTATTGATTTCATTTAATCTTCATACAAAATTTATAATACCTTAATAACAGTTTTATGGCTTTTATTATTCCCATGTTACAACTGAGGAAAAGTCTTAGAGAATTCAAATATTTTGCTAAAAATTGAAGAAGAATGCACAATAGGAGTGGGTTTAAAATTCTCCTGAATAATCTAAGGCATGAATCTTCACTGACTCTACTGTACTGTGTCCAATAACAACAAATGAGTAAATTTTAAAGATCGAATTGACTTTATTAATTCATGAATTGGGCATATCCCTTTTAGCAAGTAAAGGGGGGCTCCAAATGGCTACAGAAAAGAAAAGACTTCTAAAGGTAGAGAGGGCATGGAAAAAGGAAATTATTCACAAAGAATCCATTGTTTTAGGCAAGGTCACCCTCCTAACGGGAATGGCAGGGGTCTACCAGGAAATTTTCAAGGGCGGACCAAGAAATTTCCATGTTGACTGGCTAAAGATTATGTTTCTGTGGGGTTGAAATTGCAGTTAGGTTAGGTATTATTGACTTGGGATCTTAACCTGAGTGATGCCATTTTAGAACTGTGGTTCTTCTTAAGAACTGCATTGTATTAAGAAATGTTGAGTATCATAAAGACATGTGATGCATTGGACATGTGGGTTCTTTAGACTGGAACCTGTGGCTTCCATAAGTTCTACTTTAAAATATTTCAGGGGCGCCTGGGTGGCTCAGTCAGTTAAGCCTCCGACTTCAGCTCAGGTCAGATCTCACGTTCGTGGGTTGGAGCCCCGTGTCAGGCTCTGTGCTGACAGCTAGCTCAGAGCCTGGAGCCTGCTTCCGGTTCTGTGTCTCCTTCTCTCTCTGCCCCTCCCCCTCTCATGCTCTGTCTCTCTCTGTATCAAAAATAAAATATTAAAAATTAAAAAAAATAAAATAAAACATTTCATAAAAATAAATAAATAAATAATAAAATAAAATATTTTATTTTATTTCATCTTTTTTGAAACTATGTAAAATAATCTTAAGTGATTTATAAAACCAGGGTGGAATGGCATCATGAATAAAAAAATACAATGCACATACACGAGCAAATGCACAAATATGCAGACTCTTTTAGGCATACAAATGTAAACTGCTGAAGGAGAACTTGAATAAATGGATATTATAATGAATTTGTCAGTTATTACTAAACCCATTTGTAAGCTTAATGTAATTACAATTAAATTTTAATGAACTTTTTTTGTGAGAAGATATGGAAAGACTAATGTAAAGTACATTTAGAAAATATGCTGAAAAATAAATATTTATTAGCATTTATCACATGTAACTAGAGAAAACTAAAATTTAAAAAGTAGTGAAATAATTGTTTTAAATAGCAAACTAACACAGATTTTTTAAATGGCAATCTCAATGTTTTATTAGTACAAATTGGAAGAAATATTCTGAATACAAATTTAGTAATATATAACAAACATCACACCTGAGAACTTAGTAATTCTCCATTTAAGATTAAAACCAAGGAAAAGAATCAATAATTTGAAAAGTTTTCTTCACAGAAAGGTACTTTATTACCCACATTTTATAAAACAATTAAGATTTAGGTTTTGACATCGTAATTATAGATTTCAGGGGGACACAAAGTTCAGTCCATAACAGATGATATGGATAAAAGTGATTGGAATGCCAAGTCTGTTTGGTGGGGCTATGCACATTGGGCAGAAGTGAAAACAAATGCAGTCAGATTGGGCATGATTTGGGAGGGTTCTAAAACCAAACTGAAAATCTTGTGTGGTTCCCAAGATCTGAGTTAGCTGCCTCCTATGTGGAAAAGTACAGTTTTGGAATTTTCCAAGGGGATCCCTGGTTGTTTTGGGGGAGGGAAGGCATAATGGAGAGTCATCTGACCAGCAAAAACAGAGGCAAACTGGAGCAAAAGCTTCACTGACAAAGGCTGTCTTCTTAAACATTGAGTTACATTAAACTTTTTATAAAATATTTAGGCCAAATTACACTTCAAAAAATTAATGTTTGGGGCATGCTCATGGCTCAGTCCGTGGAGTGTCTAACTTCTGCTGGGTTCATGATCTCCTGGTTCATGGGTTCAATCCCCATGTGGGGCTCTGTGCTGACAACTGGAAACCTGGAGCTTGCTTTGAATTCTGTATCTCCCTCTGTCTCTGCCCCTCTCCCATGCATGCTGTCTCTTTCTCAAAAAAAAAAGTAAACATTAAAAAAATTTTTTTTTAATTGGGTAAGACTGGGTGAGCTTTGGATACAAGCAAACCATATATAAAATAGAGCTCAATAGTCAATGAATTCCTAATGGAGTCTATAGTCTCGTAATCAAAATGTATTTTTGATCCTTATATTTATGCTGAGTTACTTGGTATTAACATATGTTGAAATGTAATTTTAGTTTATTTAGTGGATTTTTACTTCTAAATAAAGCAAATATCATATTTTCTTTAAGATTCCAAGAAATAAGTAGATTTTTAAAAATATTTCTCATAATTATCTTTATCCTGCATTAACAGAAAGTATCATGTTGCATATTTTGAGGATTATTTCACATCTGTTTTTTCCCCAGAAAACAAACCATTTGGTTCTTTGAATTTCTAGTAGCCAATGCAAACACTTAAATCAAATTACAATAGACACCAATTATGTTAAGAGAGGATCATACTGTAACTGAAGCATTCCAGGAAATTTGGCCCTGACCATGAGGAATATGAGACAAAGACTAGCATTAGGAGGCTCAGAAGGAGACTTTACTTTAATAATCTAATGATAAAGGACTGAAATAAGTGAAGTCAATTACAAATACAAGATTTTTTTTTCTAGATTGCTTAACAAAGTCAAAAAAGCATGTCAATGTTGAATTTCTCATAAAATGCTGGGAGATATGAACTCAGTCCCTATAATTCTACTGCTTCTGTTATGCCCAGATTTCAATATCGTCCCCCAAAACTAGAGACCGAGTCACACATGCAAAGCAAAGGGCTTTATTATCATTAGGGGCTCGAGCTCAGGCTCACAGACTTCACCAGCACAGTGGATCCGTGCTGAGAGCCCCAAACAAGGGCTGAGCAGGGTTTTTATGGGTTTTGGGAAGGGTGAGTTACAAGAAATTGTGACACAGGTACAGTAATCCAATCATTATCTCATAACATCATTGGCAGCAATTTTAACCATACATTTTGTTTAGAGCGTTCATTACTTTTGGCGGGACCCAATCACAGCATTTAGAGCATCTTTGAAAATAACCAATTACAGACAGGGTGGGCCAAGGACCCCCATGTATGGTGTAACTAGCCTTAAGCAATAAGTGATTATCTATAACTTCTACCTCTAGGACTGCCCTTAGGAATGTTAAGCATTTTAGCTGGCCGCTTCTGATTGGGTGTTACTAGGGTGGTCCCTGGTTGAGCAGTCTGTGCCCTTTTATTGTCTAATGCTTCTGAGAAACCGACACTTAGGACTTCAAGGTCAGAAGGGAAACTTGAAGCCTGTCATGGAGTCAGTTTGGTTCAGACCTGTGTCCTTTCACTTCCTGGTAAGCTAGAAAGTATGACTTATTTGGGGCACCTGAGTGGCTCAGTGGATTAAGCACCTGACCTCACCTCAGGTCATGATCTCATGGTTAGTGAGTTCGAGCCCCATGTCAGGCCCTGTGATGAAAGGTCAGAGCCTGGAGCCTGCTTTGGATTCTGTCTGTCTCTCTCTCTGCACCTGCCCCGCTTGCACTCTGTCTCTCTCTTTCTCTCTCTCTCCCTCTCTCAAAAATAAACATTAAAAAATGTTTTTTATAGTATGACATTTATAATAGGCATTGTGTAATCTATCTTTAAGTATTTATCCTTAAGTTCTCACATCAGTTGCTATTTTTACTCCGATTTTACAAATATATAGAATAAGTGGCAAAGAGTTATAAGTTTTGCCTTGGTCACCCACTTATTTTTATCTACAAAATTATTTTGTTTAAACAAGCTATGTGCAGAAATTCTTATCTGATAGACCTATAAATAACATCAACCACAACTCCCCTATTTAAACAAGACACTTACATAAACACGTATCCAATTCCACCTTATCTAAACAGATGACTTGCTTTGATCCAAACACAAATGCACATATTGTTAAAAAGAAAACCATAGGCCCAGAATAGTGTCACTTAGCCAAGTCACCAAATTGAGGCATAAGAACTAATCCAATTGCAGTTTCAACCCTCCTGAGAACTTTAAGTCTTAACCAATAATTGGGAATTTTCTAATCAAACAATAAGGTCACACGGACCCTTCACTACACCCCTACAAAGGAAGATAAAACCCCCTACTCTTTCTGGTAAGGGAAAGTAATCTTACCTGGAATAATTCTTTAAACAGCACTGATTAAATTTGTAAGGATTTACACATGCTCATCACCTTAGATTTAATTGGCTCCATGTTTAATGACATGACATGCTCTGACAAACTCTGCCACAGAATTTTAAACCAGATTTTGGTTGGTCAGGGGAGTGGCGGGGGGTGGGGGCAGCAAACAAAGATACAAAGAAAATGACAACAAACCCATAGACTATCTTATGTAATATGGGAATGTAGTTTACAATAAAAATTAGGGGCTAACAGGAAGAGTTGGATATGTAAAAGTCAAGTCAAGGAAGCCGTTAAGCCATTACTGAAGGTCAGGGAAACTGCCCTGAGGTCAAAGAATACAGTAAAAGAATTCAGCATATAGTATTAAGGTAGGTTCACCTGAGAGGTTTGCAGGGAAAAGGAGAAACCTTATAATTTCCCATCATCTGTTTTATTCTAAACAGTGAGGTAGATGATTCTCAGGAGTGCCCAGGGAAACCATAAGCCGTGTCACATTGCCCAGACATCTCTGTGCAACTGACTTCCAAAGAAAAAGACTTCTTTTCCACCTTCATTATATAACTCAAGTACTTTTTTGTTTTGGCAGAGTCTATCTTGGAACTGTACCAAAAAATGGATGCTGGGAAATGTACTTACCGTCTTCTCCTCTGTAACCTTAGAAGGAAGCAGTAGTGATAGCATGTTGCCAATGGGTAATTCAAATGGGAACACACAAAACACTTGGGTCATTTTATCTCTCTTCTTGTGATTTTTCATATCTATTATAGCTGAGTCACAACCACCAACTGATATCTTCTAATTTAAATACTGAAACATAGCTACCCATTAACACACTTTTTACTAAATTATAGGGAAGTAGAGAAAAAGAAAATGACTATTTAATATATAAAAATACATACATATAAATGCAAAGAAGAAAAAGTGCATAACTACTACAGGCCTCACTTTCCCTCCCTTTCAGCGCATTCTTTGCCCTCAGCCAGTAGTTCAACTGTCATGTTTATTTAGCTGGCAGGAATAAAGGAGGTGACCCAGCTTATAATTTCTGAAGAGTTCATCTGCTATTAGCAGTCTTGCCTGTATGCAATTGATACAGTAGCTTATTTATGTTTATCAATGCATTTGGGAGTACCAGGAAACATCACTAGTTCCAGCCATAGTCATTCTTGACCTCATTTTATATTAGCAATCCTATCTCCCCTGGATAATCAAGATCTATTACACCAGCCAGTACGTTAAATACTTTATGAGCCTGTTGGTTCTAATGTGGCCAAAGAGTAAGCAATCCTCCAATTCAAAGGAATTTGTGTTGAGTTTCCTGGTTAGAAGCATTCCTTCTTTGGGAACCAGAAAAGCCTAAATTTGCAGGATGGGAAACAAACATTTTGCAGTGAAGAATAATAGTTTCAGCGACCAAAATCACTTCCATTTCCACACATTGACTCCTAAACGTAAGCATTCTGCTATGAGAGAAATTATACCACACACTGAGCACAAATTCAGAACATTTTACAGCCTAGAAGAGACTGTTCAACTTGGCAGATGCTGTCACACAGCCAGCACCATAATTGAGTTTCTGTTAGCCATTTCATTGTTCTATTAGGTCAGTGGTCAGATAATAGATATTATAACAATAATAAATTTGGTGGATACAAACACATTGCCAAAGTTCACTCACTTTTAGTGAATTCCTTAGTCAGAGGATATGTTGTGTGTGTTCTATGATATTAGGAATGTCACCCATAAACCCACTAATGGTAAACAGAAGAAGCATTGCCGATTATGAAGAGAAATCTGTATTCAAACTAAATGTCTTTTCCAGGAAAGAGAAATCACGGTTCTTGCCATGAAAGTTTCAATCTACTGTAAACATCCTCTCTTGTGGTGGCTAGCATATCCTCCTGCGGTGTCATTTCTTCATTCAGCAATATGGTAGCCAGATCAGCATTGGTAAGTGCAACCCAATGCTGGGAGCTCATCGCTTTGGAATGTCTGGAAAAACAACCTGCAGACATCCAAAGAATAGGTCATCTTGACAACAAATAACTGAGATCTTTCTCTACAGTGATTGTCGTTTAGTGAATATTTACAACGAAAAGAAATACTTTTGACACATTGTTGCAATTCTGAAAGGTCTAACCACATACTCTTTCCTGAAATCTTCTTATCATCAAATTTAAGTTCCATTTCTCCTAAGTCCAAATCTCATTCTTCAGGTCCTTCCATGAGTGATACTATATATAGGACTGTAGTGCCACTTTCAGATGGTGCCAGCATATTGTGCAGAACGATCTGTTGTCTGGTCTCATTTCTTTAGTTTCTGTTTTTCCCCAACTCCATCAGTGGTTTATGATCAGGGAGATCTCCTGGAGATTATAACTGCAGACAGTGGGCAAGGTAGCAGAACTAGAAGGCTTGGGAGTCAAAGTCACTTGTTTTTGCAATTCACATATGCTTTCAGTACCAATCTTACATATAGCACTTCTACCTGATGGAGAGTTTCTGTACATTTCCAATGCCATGGCTTGAAAGGTAAGAGGATATTATGTTTGTTATGGGTAACTCAATTCATATGGTAATGTAGTATCTGAAGGTTAAGCATTAAATCTCTACCAAGGTCTAGTAGTGAACCAAAAGCATTATGTATCTTCTTAAATTTAGTAGATTCCAAAAGAAGCAACTTGTCTTTGGTCTTACAGGAAATATCTTGACATCTCCCAAACTAATGAATCTCTAGAAATGTCACAGAGATTTTTGATCCAGTTTTGTTTTATTCTGATTTTCTTATCCATTCACCAATTCAATAGTAGGGTTTATTTATCATCTATATATATTTTCTGTCCTGATAACTTAAAATCCTTGGCCAATTAATTTTAAAGAGTTGCTGATTTTCTTACTACTGAGGTTTAAAGAAGTATTTAAGCAATCTGGGTACAAGTACTCTGTCTGATACGTGTTTTGCAAATATTTTCTCAAAATCTCACCTTTTTATTCTCTCACAAAAATTTTAATTTTTGTTAAATCCAATATAATTATTTTCTCAAAAAAACTTTTCCTTACCTGTTTTATTTCCTATAATAATGACTTTATAGATTTTTAAAAAATAGATTGTGCTTTTCCTAATAAGTCTAAGAAATATTTACCTCCCCGAAATCACAAGGATTTCCTCAGAGGTTTTCTTCTAGTAGTTTTATAGATTTAGGTCTATGATCCATTTCGAGTTAATTTTTGCAAAAGATTTTGTGTCATGGTTTAAAGTTATTTGTTGCTGTTTATGGATATCTAATTATTATAACATCATTTGTTAAACAGATTATCCTATATTCATTGAATTCCATAAAGACCTTTGTTGAAAATCAACTAGACCTAGTTCAGGTCAATTCCTGGAAATGTATTCTGTAGCTTTTATTTAAGAGTCTTTCATACACTGTCTTGATATTCATAACTTTATAATACATCCTGAAATTTGGTAGTGTGAATTCCTGCCCTTATTATTTAACTTTTTGGGATATTCTAGTTCCATTGGCCATCCATATAAATTTTAAAAATGGTTTATTAAATTCAACAAAAAGTCTTAATAGGATTTTGATTTGTTTTCTATTGAATGTTAAGATCCATGTGGTAGGGGCACCTGGTGGCTCAGTAGGTTAAGCATCTGACTTCAGCTCAGGTCATGATCTCATGGTTCATGGGTTTGAGCCCAGCGTCGGGCTCTGTGCTGACAGCTAGCTCAGAGCCTGGAGCCTGTCTTTGGATTCTGTGCCTCCCTCTCTCTCTGACCCTCCCCTAACTCATGCTGTCTCTCTCTCTCTTCATCTCAAAAATAAATAAAAAACACTTAAAAATTTTTTAAAAATCCATGTGGTAAAATCGGCATTTTAATAATATGTAATCTTCCAAATATGATATGTATTTCAATTACTGAAGTCTTCTTTAATTTTTTTCATTAGTGATTTGTATTTTATAGCATATAAGTTCTACATATATTTTCTTAGATTTATACCTAAGTATTTAATGTATTTTATTACTGTTATAAATTATACCTTGCAAATTCCAAATATGTAATCTCTACATATCCAAATAACCAAAAATATAATTTATTGCTTTACATTGACCTTGTGTTCTGCTATCTTACTTGAAGAATTGACATGAAGAACTCCCTTTAGCATTTCTTTTAGAGCAGGTCTTCTAACAAATTATTTCATTTTTTGAATAATGGATTTATTTCATGTAATTCCTGGAAAACTGAAGGAAATGTAGGAGATAGATAGATAGATAGATAGATAGATAGATAGATAGATAGATAGATTAAAGCATGGATACCGAAAGGTCTATGATTTTAGACCTTTATAAGAAGTCTGTGGTTTTAGACCTTTAAGATATAAATAGATGCACGTACAGACATAGACACAGATATGGATACAGAGTTCTAGCTTGGCAGATCTTTTCTTTAGGAATTTAAATATATCATTCAACTGTTTCCTGGTCTCTTGATTTCTGATGAGAAATCTAGAGTTATTCAAATCCTTATTCCACTATGAGCAGTCTATTTTTCTCTAACTGCTTTCAAATATTTGTCTTTATTTTTGATTTTCAAAGGCTTGATTATAATGTGTCTAAGCATAATTTTCTTTATATTTATCCTTTTTGAGATTTGCATCTTGAATTGGACTTCTTTAGTCTCCAAGTAGATGTCTTTCCCCACACTTGTGAAGTTTTCCATCATTATTTCTACAAATTTATCTTTCTGCCCCACTCTCTCCTCTCTTCCTAGAACTCCAATGACATAAACTTTAAACTTTTTTAGATTGTCCCATAGGTATCTGAGGTTCTATACAGTTTTTGGTTTTTGTTCATTGGATTAGATGCTTTCCATTTATCATCTAGTGAAATTTGTATTTTAGCTATTATACTTTTTATCTAATACTTCCAATCACTTCTAATACTTCTTTTTTTAAAATTATGGTAAGAATACCTAACATGAGTTCAATCTCTTAACAAATAAAGTGCACACAAAAATTGCTAACTATTGGCACTATATTGTACAGTAGATCTCTAGAACTTATTCATCTTGTATAATTGATATTTCTTAACCGTTGAACAACAATTCTCCATTTTCTCTTCCCCCTAACCCCTGGAAACTACCATTTTATTCTGTATTTCCATGGGTTTGACTATTTTAGATACCTCATATGAGTAGAATCATATCATATTTGTTCTTCTGTGACTGGCTTATTTCACTTAACATATGCCTTCCAGGTATATGTGTTGTTGCATATCATAGAATATATATATATATATTTTTAAACGGCTAATATTCCATCATATGTATATACCATATTTTCTTTATCCATTCATTTGTTGATGGACATTTGATTTGTTTCCAATCTTGGCAATTGTGAATAATGCTATAATGACCATGGAGCAATATTTCTTTGAGGTCCTGATGGCAATCCTTCTGGATATATACCTAGAAGTGGGATTGCTGAATGATATGGTAATTCTATTTTTAATGTCCTGAAAACCTCTTTGTACTTTTTCCTTATAGATTTTATATTTCTGCTGAGACTATATCTCATTAATTTCATTTGTATTTAACTTTAATTCATGTAGTATAGTAGTAATAGCTGCTTTAAATATTTTTGAGCTAATTCCAGATTTTGAGTCATCTGAAGATTGATATCTGTTGATTGTTTTTTGCTCAGAATTGGTCACATTTTCTTGTTTTTTTGTATGTCAAGATATTTCTAATTGTATCCTCACATTTCAAATATCTGATTACTTGGAATCTGGGTCCTATTGCAATCTTGTAAAAATGGTTGATTTTGTTTTGTTTCTGTTTCTTCACCAGTTTTAGCAGATAATCAATCAATTTACCTTTAGATTGCAAATTCTGTCTTGCTTTCTGTGAGAAGTGGTTGCTGTCAAGGCATTGCTGAGCTGTTTTGGTTCTGTTCAACACCTTCTCCACTCAGGAATTTGCCAATGACTTGGATCATGGTTTAAATCTTACTTCAGTTCTGAAGGCGTTTTCTATGACTCTTAGGGTCTGTCCCTCACATACATAGCTCAGAGGTGAGTCTAATAAGTTTTTTTGGGGAGAACATATACAAAACCAGAATTATCTCCTTCTTCAGATCTCTCTTTCCTGAAATTTTCCCCATACTCTTTGGTCCTTAAGGCATATATTTCCTGGTACCTTTAGCAAAGAAGATCAGATTCTTTGAGAAATTTAGCGATCCACACCATTGCTCTGCCATGTCACGCCACACAGCTCCAAGAGAAGGCCCTCAGGCCAAAGTTGTGAGAGGAACCCAGGGAAGCAAATCAACAAAAGAAACTAATCACCTTGCATATTGTTTCTACACATTTTAAAAAAATGTTTATAATGTTTGTTTTTGAGAGAGAGATGGAGCGCAGGGGGAAGGAGAGAGAGGGAGAGAGAGAGAGAGAGACAGACAGACAGACAGACAAAGAGAGAGAGACACAGAGAGAGAGAGAGACAGAGAGAGAGAGAGAGAGACAATTCTAATTAGGCTCCAGGCTCTGAGCTGTCAGCATAGAGTCTAAAGTGGGGCTCAAAACCACAAACCATAAGATCAGGACCTGAACTGAAGTCAAAAGTTTAACCAGCTGAGCTATCTAAATGCCCCTTGTTTCTCCATGTTTTCACATTCTCTCCACCTGTGAAATCCACGTTCTTTGGTTAATTCTTCGGAGAGGAGGGATGCAGTCTCTCAATTCCTTGAGTAAGAAGTTAGGAAGAAGACTGAGTAGTAGATCTGTGGAATTTGGAAGCTGAAAGTTTAGTGATCTGAAAATGATTTGATTGGAGTGTGTGAGATGGAAGATTGAATCAGTTTAATTTTTTATATAAAAATATAATATTTTATAGACACCTGAGTGATTCAGTCAGTTAAGCATATGACTCCTGATTTCAGCTCGGGTCATGATCTCACAGTTTCGTAAGTTTGAGCCCCATGTTGGGCACTGTGCTGGTGACACAGAACCTGATTGTGATTCTCTCTCTCTGCCCTTTCCCTGTTCACAATCTCTCTGTGTCTCTCAAAATAAATAAATAAACTTTTAAAAAATATAATATTTTAAATTATAAAAATTAGAATACTGTCATATCATTTCATATATGGTATATTTATTTTCATTTTTCTTAAACATTTAAAATTTTTATGTTTATTCACAAATTCCTTACTTTTATTTTTGGGTATGTTTGGGTAGTCCTTTGAGATTCTAAGCCTATAATGTAAGACTCTGACTTGGAAAGCTTCATCTATGAAAAAAGCTTTTGTTAAACTGATAAGAACAGATACTACACTTGATCTTAGGCAAAAGGCCAAGAAGCGATATGAAAAAAGCTTTTGTATATATTTTTTTCATATACCTTTACCTTTTTAAATACTCCACACAATATTATTTTTAAATATAGCCTTTCTAAAGTTGTTTACAGTATATAATAAAAGTAATGCTGAAGAGCAGTAATAATTGAGACTTGATCACAGGAAAACAATGGTAAAACTTACCTTGAATCTCATATTTTGAAACGCAGCACCACAAATAGAAAATTCAGGGCAACTAAAATTTTATTGGCTAAAAGACATTTTTTAAAACCCTCCACATCCTCACATTGTCACACGGATTCCAAATAAGATAACTGAAGATTTCTCATGCAAACATAAGAGGTAAAAATTTTCTGAACACCTGTGTCTATTGAGAAGTCTATATGAAGGCCCCTAGAAAATCTATTGGATAAAGCCTGCCTCTATAATAAGTATGAGTCTCCATTGTAGAGTCATCAACCAGCATATTGAAATTGCATCTTCATGCCAAATAACAGCTTTTGTCAAGATAGGAAACCCCGTGCAGTCATTGTTATCTCCCCGCAAGTCCTCACCTGGTGTGAGTATGGCTCAGAGCAGCTGCCTCTTCTTCCTGAACTCTACATCTATCAAATCGTTCCCGCTTTCCATCTGCTCACCTGCTGCACTGATAGCAACACAAGTTAGTGGATAATGTTGATTATCCGCCAAAAACAAGTAAAGGCGTAATTTTGCTCTAGGACACAATGTGATTGGGACACAAATGATTTTTTCCTCTGGAAGCTCTCTACCTTTCCTCTCTCTTCAGTGATCCTTCCAGCCTGCCTTTTACTAAACTACCATTTTGTTGTTGAGAGTGGGAGAGAACATGACGTTCTTCACTGATGGAGCACTGTCCTCCTTTTCTGATTTGCCACAGTCCTGATTTAAAAAAATATATGAGGAATGTGTATGGACAGGGCATGACTGATCAGAACCAGAAAGTTCAATTTGATTAACTTGATACCCACTTCCTGCAATTACTTGGTAGATCAGAGCAACGTAGTAAAATGATAGTTTATTTCTGTATTCCTCTTTGGCAGTGTTTAAATAGCATATTTGAACCTATTTTAAAGTTCTTCCTGGAAACATCTACTGACAATTCAAAATCAGATTTAAAGATTTGGGAAATTAAAACAAAAGCAGATTCATATGAACAAAAAAATATAACGCTGAAATTGAGAATTTGGTTGAAAAATATCTTTATATTCTCCTTTATGATGGAGGTTTCTGAAATATGCCAATATCAACAATCCAGGAGATGAAACAAATACTTTTTAAATTACAAAAAAGGCCTTTACAATTTTAATTAAAAAGTACCACAAGAATATTTGAAATCTTGCTTCAGCTCATATATATAGTATAATTTTAATATATAGTATAGTTTTTTAATATATGTATGTAGTTTCTAGTATAGTTTTCTAATATATATATGTGTATATATATATATATATATATATATATACACATATATATATGTGTGGTTCATTTATCATTATTCCTTTATCAATTTAAAATTTAAGGGCGCCTGGGTGGCTCAGTCGGTTGAGTGACTGGCTTCGGCTCAGGTCATGATCTCGCAGTTCGTGGGTTCAAGCCCTGCGTCAGCCTCTGTGCTGACAGCTAGCTCAGAGCCTGTAGCCTGCTTCGGATTCTGTATCTTCCTCTCTCTCTGACCCTCCCCTGCTGCTCACTCTGTCTGTCTCTCTCTCTCTCTCTCTCTCTCTCTCTCTCAAAAATAAATAAAAAACATTAGAAAAAAATTTAAATTTATTAGAAATGTTACTCGTCTTGTGGAACACTCGCAGAACAAGTTACTTGCAATCCAAGGTTACTGTATATATATATATATATATATATATATATATATCGTAAACACTCCTATCACAAAGGACAGTACAGCTATGGATGTATTTTCTAATTCTCTTGTGTCTTTAGGAACCCATATATAAATAAGAAATCATACTACAAACTTGTTTTGTGACTTGTTTTTATAGTTAATAAAATATTGTGGTGGTTTTCCAATTTAACAATGCATATATATAATTCTTCATATTAACATGTTTCATTATTTATTTAACTATTTACATAGTGGTGAATATTTGGCTCCTTGCCAAACACTCAAGAGTATAAACAATATTTACAACTAAGTATACAATTATAACATATACATACATATACCTTTGATTATATGCTATTTTGCATAACATAATATTAAAGGTAGAAGTATAAATCAAAATATGTCAATTTAAATATGAAGAGAAATTAATAAATTACCTTTTGGAAATCTATAATAAATTACACATCTACCAGCATTCTTACAGTGTGTCCTTTGCTAAACATTTCCATATAGTGAACAATTCTAATATTTTACTGTGGTGGTTAATTTACCTTTTCATTGATAGTTTTTTTTAATTTTTTATTAATGCTTTTTATTTTTATTTTTGAGAGAGAGAGAGAGAGAGAGACAGTGTGAGCAGGGGAGGGTCAGAGAGAGAGGGAGATACAGAATTTGAAGCAGGCTCCAGGCTGTGAGCTAGCAGTCAGAACAGAGCCCGACGCAGGGCTCGAACCCACAAACCATGAGATCATGACCTGAGCCGAAGCCGGACGCTTAACCGACTGAGCCACCCAGGTGCCCCTCATTGATAGTTTTAAAGTTAAATATATTATCATAATTGTTTGGACTGTTTTTATTTCTTCAGTGAAATGACTGCTCAGATCTTTTGTCCATGTTTATTGTAATTTTAGAATAATAATTATTATATTAGTTCAAGGAAATATTTTATACATTACACATACCTTTTATAGATGTTACAAATACTGTATTTATTACAAATCTGATGCCTATTACCTTTAACATTATTCATGTTAAAAGTTTCAAATCATGAATGTGTAACACACAAAAAAGCCAAATAACATTAGTATATTTCTTTCTAGATCTAGTTTGATAAGGAATGTCTTCTCTACCTCAGTAGTGTATAAATATTTTATTTGGTATTTTTAGATGTTTCAAGTTTAAAATTTAGGGTTTTTAATTATCTGGAATTTGCTTATTCATAAAATGTGAGAAGGGTTGATATTTTTTAGTATAAAATTCCACTAGCTAGCTAATTATACTAATAATATAAAAATATCTCTGAAAGGAGAGTGGCCAGAAACAGATGAAGCGAGTGTAAGTCTCTCCAGATTAGTCCCTCCCTTCCCCTTTTTCCTCTTTTGTGCACAGAAGTTGTCTGTTAGTGGGAGGAAATGGGTGGAAAGCAGAGTAAACTGACTCCTCTAGAGTGTATGTTGAGGAATTTCAAAAGGGTTATTCAAGAGACTGTAGTGTGAAATGAACTCCCCAAATGCTCCAGACATTCTCTGAAATTGATTGGCCATTGTTAGGGGTGGCTGGCCCTCCAAGAAAGGGCTCACTTGATAAGGAAGTAGTTGGTTGAGTGATCAAGGTCATTGTGGGGATCCAGGCCACCCTGACCAATCTCCTTACATTGACCCTTGGCAAGACCTGGTCCTAGCCCAGCTTCCTTGGCTAAAAGTCTGTATGGAAGAGAACTGTAAGTTATGATGGCTCAAGTCTTGGCTTCTTCCAAGTGCCAGCCAGAAAGTGAAAAACACATACCGTTGAGACAGCCTGAGGGGACCCCCACTGCCATATGCCCCACTGTACCCCTCACTGTCACCTGGGCCTCCAGCTGCCCCAGCTTCTGAAACCCCACCAGAGCCTGCCCCTGGTCCTGAAGCCTCACCACCTCTAGCACCACCAGCCTCTCTGGATGTGACCGGTTCGCCCAGATCGCCCATCCTAACCCCTCCCAGAAGGAAACTAGAAGCTCAGGCCAGTGGACAGTCTCTCCCTACAGCAACACCAGGGAGCCCCAAAGATGCCACTGAAGGAAACTAGGGGACCAGTCTGTTATGATCGGGAATTCCAAATCTGAAGAGGCCAGCGTGTTTTTGTGTAACAACCCTTTACCACTATGGACATCCTACACTGGAAGCACATACTCTCTCCTAAATGGAGAAGCCCCAAGGTATGACTGAACTAATGCAGTCCATAATTCAAATCCATAAATTTACCTGGAGAGACTGCCACAAAGTGCTCCTGACCCTCTTGAACACAGAGGAGCATCGCCAAATTACCCAGGTGGCCCTAAAATGGTTAGAGGAAAATGCCCCGGCTGGGATGCTAGACACCCAGGTTTATGCTTGGGCTCACTCCCCTGGGGAGGACCCCAAATGGGACCCAGATGACCCAAGTGTAGATGGAGGGCTCACAAGGACTGAACACTATCATGAAGCTCTTCTAAGTGGCAGGGACCCAAGGAGAGCCCAAGCCAGCTTGATGAAGAGAGTATGTGCAGCATTTCCTCTCTATACCCCTTTTGATCCAGAAGCACCCAGTCATCAGTGTATAGTCAATGTGGCTTTTGTAGGTCAGGCTGAAGGGAACATCCTGTGTAAGCTGCAAACGCTAGAGGGTTTCACTGACATTGATGCCAGTCAGTTGCTGGAAGTAGCAATGCAGGTGTTTGTCAACTGTGACCAGGCAGCACAGAAAGAAGAGTGCCACTAGATGCAGAAAAAGGCAGGCATGTTAACTGCTGTCTTGGTGGAGTGGTTGGAACACTCCTGGAAAGGTGTCCCGTAGGAATGGGGATGGGGCCAAAAATAGGAATGGTGGGGAGGATCATCTTGCTCAGGACCAAAGTTAGGACAGAACCAGTGTGGTCACTGTTGTCAGAAAAGCCACTGGAAAAATGCGTACCCCCTGTTGCTGGGTAATTCTCAGCAGGGCCCCAAACAGAAATAAAGAGCCCATGTGGTTCAGGGCCAGTACCAACCAGCATCATGGCCTCATGGGGCCTTCCAAGATAATTTTGCGGGGCTAGCTGCTAGGAGGACTATGAGAAGGACTAAGACAGACCAGGTCCTATATTTTTTTTAGGCCCCCAAGAGCCTATGGACCAAATGAATGTGGGGGGCTGACCCATTGGCTTCATGGTAGATACTGGGGTGGAATACTCAGTGGTGACCCAACCTGTGGGTGCCTTTGGAGACAAGCCACCAAGTGGGGGCCACAGGAAATTGGACATGTCATCCCTTCCTGCTGCCTCAGTAATACAGTTTAGGCAGCCATTATGTCATCCATGAATTCCTGTACCTCCCTGACTGCCTTGTGGTTTTAACAGGTTGTGGTCTATTTAAAAAGCTGCAGGTCCAGATAATCACTCTCTTTCTCTCTCTCTCTCTCTCTCTCTGTCTGGCATTTATTTATTTATTTAATGTTTATTTTTAAGACAGAGAGAGACAGAATGTGAGTGGGGGAGGATCAGAGAGAGAGGGAGACACAGAATCTGAAGCAGGCTGCAGGCTCTGAGCTGTCAGCATAGAGCCCAACACAGGGCTTAAACCCACGAACTGTGAGATTATGACCTGAGTTAAAGTCAGATGCCCAACCGACTGAGCCACCCAGGCGCCCCAGGCCAAGATAACTTTCAATACCCACGGACAAGCTGCTCTGACCCTATGGAAGCTGGAAACAAAGATTATGACTCTCACAATTCTTCAAGCAGAAGAGTGGCACCTCTACAGTCTCATGCAGGAGCCACAACAGGAACCTGAGCTGCCCTTCAGAGTGCCGGGGGTGTGGGCTGAGAACAATCCACCAGGACTAGCCTGGACCTTATCTCCAGTAACTGGAGAACTATGGCCAGGGCAGAGCTCACCCGCCAGAGACAATACTTCATCCCCTGCAAGGCATACTATCAGGATCCAGAAACACTGGGAGAGGCTTTTAAAGTATGGGATTCTCTGGCCATGCCAGTCGCCTTGGAACATGCTCTCCTTCCCTGTCCTAAAGCCCAACACAGGCAACTATTGGCTAGCTCAGGACTTGTGAGCAGTAAACCAGGCCACCATCACCATACACCCAGTGGTCTTCAACCTCTAAATACTTCTGTGGCCCATACCTGCCAAAGCTGCCTTCTTCACCTGTTTGGATGTCAAAGATGCCTTCTTCTGCATCCACCTGGCCCCCTAGCATCAATAAATCTTCTCCTTCCAGTGGGAGAATCCTGAAAATAGTGACAAGGGCCAGCTGACTTGAACCAGATGGCCTCAGGGGTTCAAATACTCCCCAACCATTCTCAGCACTGTATTAGCCTTAAAAGCCTTCCCAGTGGATCAATATGACTGTGTCCTACTTCAGTATGTAGATGACTTGCTGCTGGCCAGGAGGTCCCAGGAGGATTGCATGGAAGAGACTCAGCAGCTCCTTACCCTCCTGTGGGAAACTGGCTACAAGGGCTCAAGGCAAAAGTCCCAAATCTGTCAAGAGAAAGTCAAATATCTTGGTTTCCACCTGTCCCAGGGGCAGCACCACTCAGCCCAGAGAGGAAGCAGGCTGTTTGTTGGATCCTAGTCCTGTCAACCCAATGCCAAATTTCTCTAGGCCTCAGACTTCTGTAGAATCTAGATACCTAACTTTTCAGCCCTGGAAAAACCCTTCTATGAGGCCACAAAGAGGGGAGAGAGGGAACCCCTGATATGGGAATCAGTACAGCAAAAGGACTTTTAGGAAATAAAGTGAGCCCTCACTAATGTGCCTCGTTTGGGGCTCCCAGATATGACCAAGTCTTTCTTTTTGTATGTCCATGAGCACACTGGCATTGCTGTGGGACTCCTAATGGGATATTGGGGTCATGACATCACCTAGTGTGATATCTCTCCAAGCAGCTTGACTCTGTTGCCCAAGTCTAGCCACCTTGCCTAAGGGCACCTGCAGCCATGGCTCTCTTAGTGTCTGAGGCTGACAGGTTAACTATGGGACAAGAGTTGATAGTCCGAGTGCCACATTCAGTATTGACATTAATAGAATACAAGGGACAATACTGGCTAACCAATACTAGCCAGGATGGTCAGATATCAGGGAATTCTATGTGAGAACCTGTGCATTCACCTAGAAGTAGTGTGGGCCCTAAACCCTGCAACCGTACTGCCTGTCAGGCCAGTCAACCAGATCATGACTGCATTGAAGTCATGGAAGATGTGTTCTCCAGCCGACCAGGCTTGAGGGACCAGGCCTTCAAGGACCCCAATGCTGAGTATTTCACCGATGGTAGCACCTTTATAAAAAAAAGAGTACACCTTTACAGCTTACTCTGTGGTGACCCTGATTTCTTTTATTGAGGCCAAACCCCTGTCAAAGGGTACTTCAGCACAAAAGGCAGAGCTCATCGCGCTAACCCGAGCCCTCCAACTGGTGGCCAGGATACGTGTTAATATATACACAGGCTCTCAGTATGCCTTTACCACCCTCCAAGTACATGGGGATTTATACACAGAGAAGGGTCTAATAAATAAACTCGGGAGGAAAAGACATGAAGTATGGTAAGGAAATCCTTGAACTCGAAGATGGTGTGTGGGCCTCTAAAAGAGTGGCAGTCATGCATTGTCAGGGACATCAAAGGGGAAACACCACGGCTACACCCAGAAACTGTAAGGCAGATTGAGAAGCAAAGTTTTCAGCTTTCAAAGCAACAGTGGAATCAGTGGATTTAAACACTGCACTCTTCCCAAGTCCACCAGCAGACTGGGACCCTAATTACTAACAATGTGAGAGTACCTGATTTAAGATGGAATGGAAGTTACCTCCCAGGTGGATGGTGGAAACTTTAGACAACCACGTGGTAATTCCTGAGGCCCTGGCTCCAGCGTTTGTCCAGCAGTTCCATGAGGAAACCCCTATTGGCCAAACAGCTCTGGAGACTATGTTGAGGCCACATTTCTAATCCCTTGACTCTCCAGCATAGCCTGAGCAGTATGTGAGCAATGTGAAACGTGTGCCCAGAATAACACACATCAAAGACCCAAGGCTGCCCCTGGGGTGCAGAGTGTGGGGAGAGCCCTATTTGAAAATATGATGGTGGACTTCACTGAGTTTTGCTGGGGTCCAAGGCTGTAAATATCTGTTGTTCTTTGTGTGCACTTTCTCAGTTTGGGTGGAAGCCTTCCCTACTTACACAGAAAAGGCACATGAAGTAACTAGCTTCTTTCTTTTCTGTTGTTGTTGTTGTTGTAATGTTTGTTTGTTTATTTATTTATCTATTTATTTATTTATTTTTGAGAGAGAGAGCCTGAGTTGGGGAGGGACAGAGAGAAGGAAACACAGAATCCAAAGCAGGCTCCAGGCTCTGAGATGTCAGCACAGAACCCAATGTAAGGCTTGAACTCACAAACCATGAGATTATGACCTGAGCAAAGTCTGACACTTAACTGATTGAACCACCCAGGCACCCCTTGAGTGACCTGACTTCTAAAACAAAATCGTTCCTTAATTTGGGATCCCTATCACGATGAGATCAGATAATAGGCCAGTATTCAGGGCCGAGGTGGTACAGCTGGTGGGGAAGGGGTTAAAGATCACCTGGAAGTTACACAAGGCATACTGACCCCAGAGCTCCAGGGTGGTGGAACAAGGGAACTTAACCCTGAAGCTGCTGTTAAGTAAACTAGGTCAGGAAACCCACCTACACTGGGACCAGGTGTTGTCAATCTCCTTGTTAAGAATCAAGTGTAGCCCTACTAAGCAATGGGGTTCCCCTTATGAAATCCTTTATGAGCACCCTCTCCCCATCATCAACGGCATACTGGGGGATCTAAATGAGATAGGCAATCTAACCCTAAAAAAACAGATGCGGGCCCTTAGCTCTACCCTAACCACCTTACTGGGTTAGGGAGTGATTACCTGTGAGTCTGACCACAGACGCTCACCCCTTTAAACCAGGAGATGCTGTGTGGGTGAAGGAATGGAATGTCCAACTCCTAAAACCCCTCTGGAGGGGCCTGTTTACTGTCATGTTGTCCACCCCTACTGCAGTAAAGGTGGCCGAGCTGGGTCCCTGGATTCACCACAGCAGAGTGGAGCTGGCACCTTGAAACTGGGAGTCCATTCCTGAACCATCAACACCTTGGAAGCTGACCACATGGAAGAAGCAATCTGCAACTCCAGAGGCTCTAGGAGACTGCAGCCCTGCTTTAGTGACTCAAGAAGCTGATAAGTCTACACACGGCAAAAGCTTAAGGAATCGACTGTCTGGTGGGACAAATAGGTTGTCCTTATTTCCTATATCTGTTTCCTTACTGTGATGCATTGTCACTCGTTGTTTTTTTTCTATTACTGTGAATTCTATTACATAGAATGGCCGAGGCCGCCCCGGAAGGCTGGAAGTGTAGTGAGAGGTTTCTGTTAGCACTCACCTTCCCTTTGCGGATAGGATGCTTCTTCATTGGTATCCTTTGCTTCTAATCTGGACCCCTTCTATAGACCTAGATTTCTCATCATGTGACCCATGTATTCACATAACCACATCAAGCCAGGGAGTCACTTGGACCTTACTATGCCATCCCCATTTCCTATTACAGGGAAAAGTCCTGGGGACCTGCAATAAGACCATCTATTCTATCTGCCAACAGGAGAGTCCATACACTTGTTTTGACCCACAACACTCCCCAACTGAGGAATAGTTGGAGAGCCAACACACCCAGAAGGGATGGAATTAATCAGCCAAATCCAGGTTACCAATCCCCACCGGCCATTATCAGTACTTTTTGACTTGTGTGCAGCCATTAACAAAAACCCTTTGTTGGTTCAAAATTGTGGAGGTCCACCATGGGAACAAGATTACAGGCTCAATGACAAGTATATGTATGAACAGGCTTCGCTCCCATCCAATGTTACAGTAACTGCTGGGCTTGCTGCCCCTATTGGAGCTGTGTCTCATGGGCCACTTGGAAAGGTAAAGATAAGGCGGTGTTATGCCCAGATTTTAATATCGCCCCCAAAAACCAGAGACCGCCAGAGAGACCGAAGCATGCATGCAAAAGCAAAGGGCTTTATTACGGGTTTAGGCTCACCGGGGCCTAAACTCGGGCTCACAGACTTTACAGGTGTGGTGGATCCATGCTGAGAGCGAGGGAGCCCCGAACAAAGGTGGGGTAGGGCTTTGATGAGTTTGGGAAGGGGAAGTTACAGGAAATGGTGACATAGGTACAGTGATCCAATTATTATTACACAATATTATTGATAGCAGGTTTATCCAATTACAACATTTAGAGTGTTAACCAATCACAGAGTAGACCCAGGACCCTCACATAGGGTGTAACTAGCCTTAAGCAATAACTGATCTAGGCCTGCCCTTAGGAATGTTAAGGGTATTACAAGGGTGGTCCCTCTTGCCTTAGGCAATGTGTAACCGCCTAATAGTTCTGGAGAGACTGACCTTTAGACCTAGTTTAGAGGGGAAACTTAAAGCCTGTCATGGCGTCTGCTAGGTTCAGACTCGTGTTCTTACAGCAGCACTCCTCCAAAAGGGGCTGCAACCTCCAGCTATAAATGGGGAGCCTGCCCTCTCCAACTCCTGCTGTTTCTGTCTCTTACAAAATAAATAAATAAAATTAATTTTTTAAATAAAATAAAATAAAATAAAAAATAAACTGGATAGGGTCTTGGGCTCCTTATCTGGGGAAAGGAATGTAGAGCCTTTCTTGACTTTGAAACTGGGCTGGGAGTTTTAAGGCTGATTTACGATCTCTGGTAAGAGTTAAGTTATTTCCTGGCCTGGTATTGACTGTTAGCTTTTACATTCCCTTTTTTCCCTTAAAATCCTTTTGCATTTAAGTTCTGCATGAAGTGTGCTAGGGCAAGTAGTGCTGGTAAGGCATAGGCTCACTCTTTATGCTTACATGTAGGTCTGAGAGTGGAGTCCTCATGAATGGGATCAGAGGTTCCTAGCTCCTTCGGATCATGTTATAATACAATCAGCCTGAGCCTTGGAGGAGGATCCTCATCAGACCACGCTTGTGTTGCATGACTCTTTACCATGATACCTAGGATTTGTTGCAGCTTCAAAGAATGAAGAAGTGGACACAAAGTGAGCAGCAGGCAAAGTTTATTAGAATATAAGATTAGAAAGAAAGATAGGAGGAAAGCTCTCTTTACAGAGAAGAGACATTTGAAAGTGAATGCCTGAGGACCATAGGCAAGAGTCCTTGTTTTGCAGGGTTCTGGTCAGCCCTCCCTTTTCCCTTCCCCCTGGTTCCTTCTCAGGTTCTACCCTTATTGGCTTGATAGCTCTGGGTGCTGGGTTGCCCATTCCTGATTGGCTTGTTTCCATTGTATGAAGGGTGGTCCATGGCCATACTTAGGTCTTTTGTTAAATTCCTGAGGGAAACGACGGAGAGTAGGTGCCTTCTGTTACATTCTTAAGAGGAACCCTGGGCCTGAGGGCTTTTGCTGTGGTCAGACACTCCCAGCATTGTTCTGAAATAGATGATTTTCTCCACCCAGGGACTCAGGCCCTAATCTGTTTTCTGAATTCTATCTTGTCCTGTCATACTAGTAATCTGAACTCAGACTTTTAGCCTCTAGAACTGTGAGAAATACATTTCTCTCATTGAAAAACCACCTGATCTATAGTATTTTATTATAAAAGTCCAAACATACTGAGACAAATGTTCTGTAAACATTTTCCAAGTATTTAAATAATTATCTACATAATTTTACATAGCTCAAGGGCACTGAAAATTAGGAGTTAATGGGACACCTGGCTGGCTCAGTTGGCTAAGCATCTGACTCTTATTTTCGGCTCAGGTCACAACCTCATGATTTGTGAGATAGAGCCACAAGTCGTTGGGGCTCCATACTCACAGCGTGAAGACTACTTGGGATTCTTGCTCTCCTTTTCTCTCTGCCCCTCCCCTACGTGTGTTCTCTGTCCCTCAAATATAAATAAATAAACATAAAAAATTAGGAGTTTATAATTGTTTAAGTAGTCTTCTATTATTGTTTCTTATTTGTTATCATAGTAATTGGTGCTGGAGTGAACATCCTGTTCATAAAGAATACTTATAAACCTATCATTATTTCCTTAAAAATTATTAATGGAACTGCTACTCAAAGTGTATGAATATTTTAGAAGCTTTGTTACATGCTGTCAAATTCATCTCTAGAAGGGTTGTGGGCCAAGTCATATCACCAGCTAAAACAAATAGAGTGAGTTTTACTTAACTAACATCAAAAGATAGAATTGAGAAGGTGGAGCCAAGATGGCGGAGAGGAAGGGAGCTCTGTAAACTCCGTCCGCACCATTTTTCGAACTGAGAAGGATATTACGTTCATCTGCGAGAGCAGAAGGAGAAAATACGAACTCCAGAAGGAATAGAACCTCAAGGATATCTGAGTGAGTGGGGGCAAACGGGGGAGATCCGAGGACGGGCAAGGGAGGTAAGATCCCCAGCCCAACTTGGCGCAAGCGCGCGGTGCCCGAGAGACAAAGGGAAGAGACAGAGTCGGAACATGCTCATAGAACTGTCTCTGGGCAAGAGGTATAGAACGCTTGGCTGCGCTTGGAGACAGAAACCCACTCCATAGATAACTGCTGGGTAGCCGGAATCCCGAACTGGGGTGGCGCAAGAGAAGGAATAGCCTCCAGCCCTAAGCCATCTCGGCGGAGAATCAGAGGCGCCTGTGGCTGTGAGAAGCGGCTGCTCTGGAGAGGCACGCTCTGCTGCGGGAAGCGGCCGGACCTGCGACTGCTCCAGGCGCGAGCAATTCGAACTTGGTTTGGGGAACGGGACCACGGACTGCATTTCCACGGCACACCTCGCCTCCTGCACGGACTGCGCGAATCCCGGGTCCCCACAGGGAAAATATAGGGCGCACACCGATGGGACCCCCAACAAAGAGTCGGTGGCGAGTGGAGGCCCGGGCGCACACTTAGGCTGTAGGAGCTCCCAGCTCATTTCCAGCAGCGCACAGCGTCTTGAGCAAAGCTATCAGAAACTAAGAGAGACTCGGTTTTGTTTTTTTCCTTTCCCCCATTGCAACCCCCATCCTGACTGGGGGTGGGGACTCCGCAATTGAGTCTGTGAAGGTGTGCACTTCACCTCCTGCTGCTCATTTTGCCTCAGGCAGGGGCGGAGCCTCTGAGAGCAGACTCCAAGACATACCACATCAAACCAAGCCCATCCACCAGGGGGAGCTGCTGCTTGCTTTTTTTTTTTTTCGTTTTTGTTTTCTTGTTTTTGTTTTTTTTTGGTTGTTTGTTTTTTTAATATATAAAAATTTTTTTTCTTCACTAGTTTCGTACTTATTTCTTTGTCATTATTACCTTTTTTTTCCTTTTTCTTTACTCAATTCCTTTAAATTTTACTCCTTAGATTCCTTTCTCCTCTCTCCCTTACTTTTTCACCTTCTTGCAACCCAGATATATTCTCCTGTATCTCATCCTTACCTCTCCCCTAAACTGGTCATACACTTTTAAGCGGTCTACTGTCCTTTGTTGTCTCCGATCCCCTTTTATATATATATTTTTTTGTCCTTTCTTCTTTCTCTTTTCTTTTTAT
>NC_043703.1:37515847-37712177 GCF_006229205.1 Suricata suricatta
ACCTTGAGGGTGTCATGCTGAGTGAAGTAAGCCAGGCAGAGAAGGACAGAAACCATATGTTTGCACTCATAGGTCTAGCAGGAAAACAAGAGAGACCTAATGGAGAACCAGGGGGAACGGAGGAGGGAGAGAGAGTTGGGGAGAGAGAGGGATGCAGAACTTGAGAGACTATTGAATGCTGAGAGTGAACTGAGGGTTGAAGGGGAAGGGGGAGGGGGGAAAAGAGGTGGTGGTGATGGTGGAGGGCACTTAAGGGGAAGAGCACTGGGTGTTGTATGGAAAACAATTTGACAATAAAATATTATGGAAAAAAAAAAGAGAAACTGGTGGCTTGTGAGCCATGCAACTGACAAAAAAAAATCAATAAAAAATAAAAATAAAGACAAAAAAAAGATAGAATTGATTTTGTTCTTTGTCATTTTGATAGACAGAAAATTGGCATTTGCCACTGTTTTAATTTATATTTTGTGTACTTACTAATATACAAAAAGTCTTCTTATGTTAAGTTTAGATTTTTGTATATTGCTAATATTCCTGACTTTGATATAACTATTTCTAATTTTTAAAAATTTGTATTACTGTGATCATTTTCTTAGGATAATTGTGTATATATTGTGACAATAACCCCTCATGTATATTGTGCATTTAAAAATTCATATTTATATAATTTTATTTGTGGCACTTTCTGGTATATAGAATTACACGATTTATGAAACAAACTTCTTCCATTTCCTCCTTGTGTTTTTTCTCCTTGCTGTTATGCTTAGAAAAAGGATATCTGGTTCACCTAGGTTTTCTAGTTTTTGTATGAATCCTTATGTTACATGTTTCTCTTTAATCCATCTAAATTTAATTCCAGCTGGTGTTGTAAAATAATGACATTATTTGATTATATTTCATATATGTATTTATTCAGAATTCCTTTTCAATAATTCATCTTTAACTACTAACCTGTAATATTGTTCCTATCATTACATTTCTAAAACTGATGTGTAGATACACATTCTGGGGTCTGCTTTTAATTCTTTCATTTTACTTATCTACTGTTATACATGTATAATGCCATCTCATGATGTTTATGTGTATATGCCTTTGTGTGTTCCAAATTCCTTTGTTACCTTAAATAGTATTTCTTACATGTTTATTGTTTCATTTATTTGGATTGGCATAAATCAGTACTAATAGATCACTTTTTTAACAGATATAACTTTTTTCAAGGTGAGCGTTTACTTAAGTTCTTTGAAATCACCTAGTAGTTTTATTCATATTATCTGATATTTCATTATTCCTTTACTTATTAAGTTAATATTTTTAAATTGTCTTGGTATGTTACTTCAGAATTGTGACTGTTTCTTCACAAATGATAGTCTATGATGAGGAGAGTAGGTAGAAAACAATACTAAACAAAAATTCTAAAACAAGAAAACTCCAATTCTGGTTATTTTCTTTTCTTTTCTTTCAAACTCCTTCGGTTCCCTATTCAGGATGCTATAACATTTAACTGGATTTCAGTGTTCAATAATTATATGAAAACTAAGAATAAAAACTTAGGTTCTGCTTTGGCTAGTGAGGAAGTTGTACTGCTTATCTTTCACATTAATGCGACTCCACCAGCCTCTGAGTATTCCCTCAAATTATGACTCAGGCAATACCATCTGCTCCATCCATTCAATCTTGTCATTGTACCACCCACAAACTTATAGACCTCCGCTGCCATCAGCAAAAATTTCTCTATGCTTTTGCCTTTTTAGTCTTCCTCTTCTGTTTTAAATTATAATTTTTAAGCAAAGACTAATAATCCCCAGAGTATGCTGCTCATAGTTCATGGTCTTTCACTCTAGGATTTATTCTTCATGTTTAACTAGTCCGACCTTTATTATGAGATTATATCTTATTCTTGTGCACTAATTTTCCATAGTAAATGACTCTGAAATTTGTTCTTAAATTCTTGAGATTTGTGATTTCCTGATTATCCTCTAGAAGTAAAAAAAATTAGCATCTGTTATTAAGTGAGGGCTTCAGCTAATAAATTTCTTAATTAAGAAAAGGCCACAATTTACTAATTATCTAGTCATAATGTGGGAAACAATACAATGTATTGAATCCTGTTATTTTTAACATAATTCCTTCCTTAAAAATAGTTATTTTAAAATCACTTATTTATCAGAAGTTTCCATATTTAATATAAAGGATAATGCAACTTCCAAAAATGTTACCACACTTCTAGGGTATAGCTTACACACTGGGAACATTCTTTTTCATTTCTCTGATGATTTCAGTAGATAATAAAGCAGAACAACTTCCATCAAGGTATAACACTGTGTCCTTGAATATAACAAAAACAACAACAATGAAAGAAAACTATCACTTTTCAAAATGGTAAATTGGCTTTTAAATATATTTTTAAAATTCACTGAAGTCTCTAAAGTAGACAGGACTAAGATAAACAATGACCTGTAGGGGGAAAATCAAAGACCGACAGACACCACTGCTCCTAATAGGTGCTGCTGCTGTTAACAAACCACCTATATCCATCAAAAGTTGATTCAAAAAGATTGAAGACGAGGTCTCAACCCTGATTGAAGTGAAATGTCAGCAAGGATAAGAGAAGAAAGATGGAGATTGTATTAAAAAGAGAAACTATGTTCAGAAATAAGCTTTGGGACATACAAGAATCTAAAATGGCATCTATATCCAGCAGAGCAAATTCATGGGGTCTAGAAAACTAGGTTAGTTTGTCTTTTTGAAGCACTTGTTGAATTCAGAGTTGAATCTGAACATAAATGGATTTAAAAGAGAATCCTTTTTATTGATTTCCAAGGTAAGATGACATATGAGGAAGAGAAGTAGAAAGGAATAAAAATTGCTAAGGCTGTAAAAGCTTGTTTTTTTTTCTTTCTTAAAGTTTTCAGTATAAGTATAAATTATATACATTAATCTCCTTTAAGAAGTTGTTTGCAGTATGCCATCCTGAGAAAATTGGCCATTAATTTCCTTGATTTTCTTCATATCAACTCCTGACTTATTCCACACACCAGAGACTATAAAATGACTAGGAGTCCAGACTCTCACTGACACTCCAATTTGGACACAAGGACAAGAAATTTAGTTTTTTAAGATGCAGTAGGGGGTGCTGAAAAGAACATTGCATTAGTCTTGAAGTCTAGGTTTTCATTTCAGCTATGACAGTTCAAGCAATGTGATCCTGAAAAATCTCACCCATTAATCAACCTCACTTTTCTCAGTTATAAAATGGGGAGAATAATCCTAATGTTTCCCTAACTCCAAATACTGGATTCAATTTTTAAATTATGTGGGAATGTGAAACATACTACAAATTTGGCTTTTTACTATTTTGGCATATACAATTTTAAAAGACTGTCATCTCCCTGTCTCTCATGTAATCACCCTTCCTTTCCTCTCACCTTGTAAGCATCCTCAGATGTCACTCCTGGTGTGTAATACCACGCCAACCTCACCCCTCAGCTCAACTCCAACTCAGATACATGACAATTCTCTCTTCTCTGTATTGTTATCTTCACAGTTTTCTTACAATGATATATTTTCCCTTAAACTTTCTTAGGTACCTATATCCCTTGTTGAATTAACTGATGCTGCCTTTTAAGTGTCCAAATTCCTCAGAGTTTTGATCAATTGAATTCATTGAATTCATTTTCTCTCTTACACTTTTTCATTCATAGCCTATATTCCCCATCATAAAAACAACAGTCAACGTAATGAGAGTAAAAATCAGATACTTCACTGCATGAAACAAAATATTATTTTTTGTATCAGTTCTACGCCAAAAATGCCCAAGGAAGAATCATAAAGTATGATCATGGAATTTGCCTCTGTGAATTCAAAACAAATGTGCACTAAATGAAAGTAAAAAGAAATGATACAATAGCTTGAGAGATAGTTAAAAAATCACTTGGCTAATATTCAATAGTTAGGACACTTTCTTAAACCACAATTTGTCATAAAATCCATCCTTCTAATGTTTAAATTTAGAATAAAATTGTGTTTGCCAAAAGCAAATTAAAAGAAATATAATTTCACATTTTAGAATAATACTGGGAAATGAAAATACTCTCAGTGCTCATGTGGAAGATGTTTAGAACTAAATTAGGAAAGTTATTACCTAAACCTCAATTTTATTAGTTAAAACTGTTATGATTATCTTTCCAGCATGCTATATATGATGCTATTGTTTAGATTTAAAAAAAAAAGATCTAAATATAAATAGACCATTAAAATAATACTAGCTAAAAATTTTTGTGTATTATCATGTCACAGAAACTGTTCTACTTTCCTTTATAATATCTTAAGTCTTATAAAGTTCCCTAAACTTTATTATCATTATTGTATATAATATGTATATTGTATATATCCAAGCTAGCCAACAAATACATATGTATGTATATATCTTTGTATATAAGTTGGATGAATAAGTATATGCCTTACATTACCTAAAGAAATTGATGATAATTGAATCTTTGCCATTAAAAGATGATGTCAACCATATTCTCATTGTCCAGAAAATTCTTCGAAATGCCTTTGTTTCTTCATTGGCAATGATATGACTATAGCTCCTCAAAATTACTTCTAAGGTGTAAGATGGCACTGTCAGTAGATAAAAATTGTATCCAGATTCTGTGGACAGCAAATATGCCTACAGAGATTAGGCATGTGCTGTAAATTATATGGAAATTAACAATAACTCCTTATAGGATTACACTGTATATACCAAAGGAAATAATATGTAAAAGCTAAAACAATGTGGCACAATTAAATACACTACTGAACATAATAAAATGTTAGCTCTCCTTATGAGTTCCATACCAGGAGACCCAAACAAAAAGTAATAAAAGATAATAATGTCAAGTTGAAACAATTGGTGCTCATGGGAATGTAACATAACTCTACCTTAGTGTGTCTGGGTGCCCATGGGCTGGACATCGCAGTGAGTTATAAAGAAATGATGAGATCAGTAAGCTACCACGACACCAACAGCTGATGGTACTAGAGAAATATCACGATTCTTTAAGTATACACACCAAACCCATAAATATTAGTATTATTTATACTAGAGTGTTCTTTTAGAAAATTTGATTCCCTCCTCTCCTGATACAAACCTCTGGGTCTTCAATGATTCCTAGAAGTGCATGCCCACTACAAAGGGTGATCTTTAATTTTATTCTTTCCTCAACATTATTAAATAATATTACAACCATAATAAATATACATCATCACTGAAAACCTTGAACATCCAACTGCCGTTTCCTTCAAACTTAAATAAAAGAAAACCTTTTACAGATTATCTTTTTTTTTTTCTTCTCCCAAGAGACTGAAAACAGTATTTGAACAGAAGGTTGGTTGAGATGGTATTATTTCAGTGAACGTATAATTAAATTAACAATTAGTCCAACCATCATCCAATATTCATCAAGCACCCACATTATGCTGTTAACACATAAACACACATCCACTACCTCATGGGGCTTTTCTTTGTAATGACAACAAGTGCTCTGTGTGTGTTTCTATAGGCAAGTAAAAAAAAAAAAATGCAATCAATAATACATTCCAAACTGGGTTTAAAAAAAAAAAAGCACTTCAGTGGTCCCTAGGAAAGGCTATTTTATAGTATTTTGAGAAAATGCCCCTTAATCTCAAAATTCACCCAAATATCTCTTCTATGTTTGTGGTCTTCAAAAAGGAGTGAATGCATAAGAGAATGGTGATATGTATGAGCCGCTGGAAGCCGGAAAGTATAACTGTTATTTGTAATCATTTTTACCAAAGGAAAAAAAATAAGCTTTGATAATATTCAACATATGGACCCTAACTGTTGTCTTTTTAAATTCCATCTATCAAGTGGTCACACATTATAAAATAGGTTATTTATGCTGAACCAAAGCTTAATTTTACAGCAGACAAACACTTAAAACCTCACCATTCACTTTCATTGTATGGCAATTTATTGCAGTTTATGGGTTCCCAGTTAAGGAGTTTTCAAATTATTCTACTTAACTTTAACCAAACTAACAGTCACAAAATTGATAAACATCCTAAAAGCTTCCTACCCCTCCTCCTGAAAGCAGATTGAGATAAAACCAATTATGCAAGCATCGGCTCACAAGAAAATGACAGCACTGACAGTCATTTACATTTTCAGGTGAAAATGATTACAACTTAATCGGATATAAAATGAAGTTGTTCACAGAATTCAGAAAACTATCATCTAGAACACTATTTGAAATAGGGATTCATGTCCACTCTGTTTAATATGAATATTACATTTGAAATTATTTTATTGCATTATTTGTAGTTCAGTTATTTCACAAAGAATTCACAGCAGTAGTTGCACAATGTCATTGATGTGCCTAATTGTATTAAGTCAACACCTTTAAAATATAGTTAAATCTTCATTGTAATTTGCTAAATGAGAAGGATTGACTAAGAAACAGTTTTCAAAACAAATTAAAAAGAGAGAGGAAGAGAGAGAGAAAGAAAGAAAGAAAAAAAAAGAACAAAAAAAGAAAAAAAAAAGAAAGTACTTTTTTCCCACATAGACGTTTACATTTATCCAGGAGAAAGAGTAAATGAGTTATAGAACGTAAAGATTGATTACACACTTTATAAAAGGGAAAAGACATTCAAATTTATTGGCCTATCATTACTATTCTGATAGACACTAAAGGTAGTATACTATCAACAGTATACCACTCATCAGTTCTTGAAAAACAGCAGTTAATCTGCATATCTAAGAAAAATGGAACATTTTTACAAAGAGTCAGAAGGTAAATGCTCTTGGAAAGAAATGTGTGCCATGTAAATAATGCTTAGAAAATAGAAACTATTTGGACATATTTCCTTTGTTATATCATTTGGTTGTTGGTAATGACATATGTGCACCACCCATTTAAAAGAGTCGGTACACTTAAAACAGACAAAAAAACTTTAAAATAAAAGTTCTTAAATTGTTAAAAAAACATCTTCCAAAAACTAACAGTTTGTAAAAAAATATATAAAACATAAAAGACATTGTGATTCGTTTGAAAGAACCACTGATTTGTAACAAGAAATATGTAAAATTTTCAATGAAACTAAAAGAAAAAATGAATTCTTGTGAAATTACAACCAAAACAAACCTTAGTGAGTATAATTTGAAAATGACTCAAGATAAAATATGAGCGACCACTGATAGGATTCTTCTATTTGATGCTTATATTTTGGATTATCTTTTAGCATTAAGAAATATTCAGGGGTGCCTGAGTAGCTCAGCCAGTTAAGCTTCTGAATTCACCACAGGTCATGATCTTACTGTTTGTGAGCTAGAGCCCCACGTCGGGATCTGTGCTGACAGCTCAGAGCCTGGAGCCTGCTTCAGATTCTGTTTCTCAGTCTTAATGCCCTTTGCCCATGTAGCCCATTTGCCTACCCAACACCATTCCAGCAATCCTCAATTTGTTCTCTGTATTTAAGATTCTCATGGTTTTCTCCCTCTCTGTTTTTATATTATTTTTGTTTCCCATCCCTTATGTTCATCTGTTTTGTATCTTAAATTCCATATATGAATGAAGTCACATATTTGTCTTCCTCTGCCTTATTTTGCTTAGCATAGAGTGTATTACTCTAATTTCATCCACCTTGTTGCAAATGGCAAGCTTTCATTCTTTTTGACCATCAAGTAATATTCCATTGTATATATGTACCACATATTCTTTATCCATTTATCAGAAAATGGACATATGGGCTCTTTCCATACTTTGGCTATTGTCGATAGTGCTGCTATAAACATTGGGGTACATGTGCCCTTTCAAATCAGCATGCCTGTATCCTTTGGATAAATACCTAGTAGTGCAATTGCTGGGTTGTAGGGTAGTTCTATTTTTAAACTTTTGAGGAACCTCCATACTGTTTTCCAAAGTGGCTGCACCAGTTTGCATTCTCACCAGCAGTGAAACAGTGTTCCTCTTTCTCCGCGCCCTTTCCAACATCTGTTGTTGCCTGAGTTGTTAATTTTAGCCATTCTGACATAGCTGGTATCTCACTGTAGTTTTGATTTGTATTGCCCTGAAACTTCGTGATGCTGAGCATTTTTTCATGTATCAGTTGGCCATCTGGATGTCTTCTTTGGAAAAGTATCTATTCATGTCCTTTGCCCATTTCTTCACAGGAGACAGACCCATCTTTTTCATACTGAGATTACTAAAGGAGATTTTTAAAAGAAAGTACAAATAGGATGGTAGGTTCAGAGAAAGACCAATTTTAGTTGAGTGGAAACAAAAGCAGGGTCCCAAAGTTCGGTAACTCAAGATAAATGAAACTCACAGATTGAAATTAGAAACTGAATAGTTTCACAAAAAAATAGGACAATAACATTATCTAAAGCATTGTTTCACTTAATACGATTGCTCAATAGCCATGTAGCCTAATAACATCTCCATCTTACATTTAAAGAAATAGAAGTGTCTAGAGAGCATGGGTAAATTATATAAAATCACCAGGAAAAAGTCCTTATTAGAAAATTGATGCCCTGGAGCACCTGGGTGGCTCAGTCAATTAATCAACCCAGTTTGGCTCAGGTCACGATCTTATGGTTTGTGAGGTCAAGCCCTATTTTAGACTCTGTGCTGACAGCTCAGAGCCTGGAATTGGTTTTGGATTCTGTGTCTCTTTCTCTTTTTGCTCTTCTCCTGCTCATGTTCTGTCTCTCTCTTAAAAGAAATAAACACTTAAAAATTCAACAAAAAAAGAAAACTGATGTCCTCTATATGGACATTTTGACTCAGAAAAATAGTCAGTTAACTACATAAAGTTTAAACTTCAACCATTTTAAATGAATAGAACCATATGAAATGCATCACCCAGTAAGCATTCAGTATTAAATTAATGCTAAATTAATTTAGTGTTAAATTAACATAAATAAATATAGTACTAAATCTGATTAACATAAATAAATAAGATAAAACATTATAAAAGATGTAAAATATTGAATAATCTATCTTGATCTTTTATGTATGCTGATAAAGATTTTTTGAAAGATTTTTCTGAAATGTCTGCTAATAATTTCTGTATACATATATTAGTGAGAATCACTTTAAAGTAAAAATGGCCTGCCCTTTCTTAGTGCCATGTTTATTATTTTTTTATACGAAGAAAGGCACATACAAAAAATCTCCACCTTTAGAAAGCCATAGTGAATTATGCTTTATTAATAATTGGTTTCCATAGAAGTAGACCAAAGAAGTCTAAGATCATTTATTTATTTTTAATTAAAAAGCAAATTGACTGAACATAATTGAACTTTGAAAATACACTTAAATCTGATTTTGATTAGTGAAATCTTTTTCATCAATAATTTAACTACTAAATTGATAAATCCCAAAGCATTTCTTTAAAAATCTCATTAGCATGCCTATATCCTCTTTCCCCTGTAACTCCTGTTTAATTATAGCTAAGTCTTTATTCAGATGCAACCCCAGAGAAAAATTTTAAAATGTAGTTCCCTCGCAGAGATGAGATGTAACTAAAGGTCACATGAAATTGTACAGGAAGCCTAGGGCTGCTAGTGGTGATTTAAGACAGCAATGGTTGGGGAAGTGGTTCTTCCCAGATCTGTGAGTGTCCTGAATCCGTCATGCTGGTTAAATTTGCATATGCTTTCCTCTTCAGGAAAGAATTTTAACATTAACTGCCAATCAACTATTGACTTCTTTTTCTCACTTTCTCTGTCAAATTATGATTTTAACTGCTTCTTCTAATTCATTGTATAAAAAATAATATATCCTGTTGTAGTCCCATACACTTTTTTCTAGGGATCTTTATTTTATTAAAGCTTTGATACACCTGCTGAAATCCAGTAAGGAAAAATTTAAAAGAAAATAAGAGACACTGGAAGATAAATGCACCAACACTCTTTAGAGCACAACACTAATTATCAAATCTTTATGTGACACATCTTGCATCTTCCTGCCATTGGCCTCTGTCTTCAAACTTCAGCTTTCTACTTCTTCTCCGAAAAGTAATAGCCTGGTGTCTGATCAGTGAATGCAATCACCTTTTATTCTCAGATTTGTCCCTCATTGAGCTGCTGAGTTGTATGTCATCAGCCCGACTTCCCTTAGAGCAGCTTGACTAGCCCAGAAACTAATGTAATTTGTTAGAACACTCCTAAATTCAGACTCTGGGATCCCATATCACACTGCAACCTAATCTCTCCTCATTTTAAAAAATAAAATGATTCAATCGGCATTAACCGTACATATTCTGCATTCATATAACAATTTTTCTCAAGCCCTCTTGAAATGTATTTAAATATTTTTACTTGTAACATTCTGAAATATGTAATTTCTACATTCATTCACTTTTATCTTATAACTTTGCCTATTTTTTTTCTAAGAGTAGGCAAGGAATAAATACTACCTTAAAGAAATGGAATTTTTACTTCTCCTGAGGGTATTTGCTTTTCCAGTGTAACAGTTATCATTTACTGGCTTCAATGTTTGTGGGGGGAAAAAAAAGCTTGGATTCAAATTCACAGCTAGATATTAAAGCCACTTCCAGGATCATTTTATTAAGTTAAAATAGAATAAAATGAAAAAAGACAATGACTTGAAGGGTCCAGAGTATTTTCTTTGCATCTCAAATAATTATCAAAGGAGGTGAAGCAATATTAATTAGTATAAACAAAGTAAAGATGCATACATTTCAAAATAAAACTCCCACATGCAATCACTTTTTAAACAAAATTGTGTGTTTCTTTTTTTAAAGGTAAGGGACATATCAACAGATACAGTCTCTCTATTCTTAAACAACCCCTAAATTTCTTTTTGTTGTCAATATTTGGAACAGATGATTTACCACCTTTATTTATTGCATTCATACCTTGATGTCCTTTTGCTGAAGCAAATTTCCAAATTCAGTCTTATTTTACTATTGCTTAGTGAAGCTGAAGAAACTTTATAAATTCCTTCTTACTGCCAAAACTGTAGCTACTGCCCTGGAGGCCTCAATTACACCAACTAGCAAATTCAGCCTTACCTCTTTTTACAAATATTGAACATAGTTCGAACTTTTTTTGCATATGAAGAATAGAACACTGAATAATATTTATCAAATTGTTAAACTATTTCATACTTCAGGTCCTTATAAAATGTCTGAAGATAGATTTTCTTAGAAAAATATAGTCTCATGTAGAATTTATACAAGATATAATTCCATATCATTCAATAATGCCTTTTGCAGTAACAGTACTTGTCAGAGTATGGTCTGAATAAAGGTTTGATATTTGTTTTTAGTCTGGGATTTTTCTGAAGACCATATTATATTAAACTGCTACATTTAATTTACCACCTAGTCATAAATCTAAATAGAATAGTAGAATATTAGATTTGAGGAAGCCCAAGTAGATGATCTAGTACTATTTTCAATGCAGGTGAGATGTTATAATGGATAATGTGACATGACAGGATATGATATGATATTATAATATTACTGAAGATGATCTACCCTCTACTTGGGAAATCCAAGTCATTGGGTATAAGTATTTCAAAGAGTAGACAATGACTTTCTAAAAGTTAAAATTATTTGAGAGTGATTTTACCTAATGAACTAATAACAGTTTTATGGCATTCCAACCTTGGTTCTCTGCTCCCTCTAGAAGTGATTTTTTAGCTATTTCAATACATGGCTCACTCTTTATACCTTCACATGCTGTATGTTTTCCTTGATCTCTGAGATTCTCTTGAACCCCTACTTGATCAAGTCCTTCAACTCATTCTTCAAATTCCCCTAGATTCAAATATGTAGTCTTCTGCTCAGGACTCCTTCCCCACTCCATGCAAGGAGGAATTAATCCCTCTCACTCTTGTGACTCCATGGTCATTTTCTCCAAGGTTCCTATAACTTCTGTGTCATTCATTTATTCTTTCTGATTCTGGAGTAACAATAAAACAATAATTGTAATCTGTAACTACTGAAATGGATCACAATCTATGCTAATATTTTGTATTTTGTGGAAACATTTATAATAAATTTCACTTCACAACTTAAATAATTATTAACCAATTTAAATTTTCCCAGCCATTATAGTGGTTCACCTTAATTAAACCTTTCAAAATCGGCCATAATTAGTGCAATGGGAGTTTAATATTTAAGACAAAAGCAAAAATAGCCACAAGTGCCTAACTCCCCAATACTCCATCCCAACATTCAGAATAAAAGGCTCCTTGGTCTTAGCATGCCTTCCTTGGGTAGATTTGACCATTTCATACACAATAGCAACATTTATTTTATTATTTTTTTTATATTTGGCTGATCATAAAGGTATACATTCTTTCCCAATGTTCCTAGGCTGGGGAGAAGGAGAATAGAGTTGCATCACAGGATTTCAATATGCTTATATGGATTTCATGTCAAATACAGTAGCACCTGTCTATGTATAAGATTCAGGCCATTTAAGTGCCTTCTTGTTATTTTTTTTTTTTTTGTATCAATACCCACTTCTCTTCTTCAAGACTAGAAATTGAGCTCCTATATGTATTGGTGTTTCCCCCCCCCCCCCCCCATAGTACTAAAACCAGAACAAGGGATTAACTAATGTCAATCCAACATATTTGTCTTACTTGGGGGAAACAATTTTTTAGAAATGAAAACTTTATTCCACCTAGGTACTGCTGCTGAGGTAATCTGATTCTTTGATGTATGACTGTGAGACCACACTATGTAAAGGGAAAAAAAAATATCAATAGTGAAAACTTGGCTGCACGTCCCTCACTTTTTCATTTCAGATGTCAAAATTATTAATCTCACATGGATTTGTAAGAAATATATACAACACTCCATTCCTTGATTATGTGCTTTCTTTTGTTAATATTGACATGCGGAAGATAGATTTTTATAGTGGATATTGACTTAATCATAGGTACCTCTTGATCATGGTTGGTAGGCCTTCCAGTTAGCCATGTAAATCCATAGTCAATCTCTTCTTTAATTATTTTACAATCTTTTTGTTGATTCTAGCCTTTGTTTATTTTGTTTTTAATGTTTAATTTATAAAAGAAAGCAAAAGGACAAAGTGAGAGATGTAAACACTGTGTATCATGCAGGTAGGTGAAGTTTCCTCTCTACAGAAGTCCTGTTTACATTTAATATCTTCTATTTCTTCTCTTTGCTGGAAACATAATCTTAAGTTTAGTCAGAGGAGAATGATAGGCTACCTGAATTCCAATTCTTCACTCAGTTAATGTGGGAGAATCATGCACAAATTGCTACTACAGAAATGTATAATATATCAAAATAACTCATGGAGAATGGCTGGAACAATGTAGGTTATTTCTTGATTGCCAGGGAAATATTGCTAAATCGTGAGGAATAAAAATTGAATGAAAGGCATTAGTCATCACCATCATCTTCATTGTCATTATCATCATGGTAAAATTTCCTCCCTCTCCCAGGACAATTTACACAGTAACAAACAACATCCAAGTGCCATCATCTAATCACCCTGGTTCTTACATGGTAAGCGGGGAAAATGACACAAGGTAACTGAACAAATAGAGAATTTAGAAAATAGATGGAGAGGTATCAAGAAAAGGTAGTTCTCGGATAATCTCTACCTAATACCTAGACTTTATGCTAAATAATTAGGTTTGGAAGTCATCAAGATTTATTTTATATATAAAATGCCAAAAAATGCCGAAGTCATCTGACTTTGTTGCCTTTGTTGTTTGTTTAACTTAACTGACAGATTGTGCCATATTTTTTTTCTGTCAGTTTAATACATTTGTAAAGTGCCTCTAAATTGAAGAGTGCTTGCTTGTTGAATTTTTGCTCACTCCTACAAAGTGACACAATGGTGACAGTCTAGCCATGAATATACTGTTGAATAAATCTAAGAATATGTGTGTTCAATATGAACTCAGCTTAAAAAATAGACTGTGAGCACTTAAACTCCAACCAGTCCTTATATTAATATTCCCATCAGGGTCCCTTGACTAAATAAAATCTAAAATTTACTTCCACACAATCCCTGAAAGTAATTGGTTGATATGCCACAATCTCCTTATAAAAGGCCATGATCTGAATATGAGTAGTATTTTCTAAAATAAATGAAAATCCCAAATAAGAGCTGTAACTTGTTAAGTATTCCTCAAAGGTTATATTACAATTACTCTCTAATAGCCCTAAGTTTATGGCAGAAAATATTTGAGAACCAGTAAATAGAATCATAAGTAGGAGTTGGCAAAGTAGTTAAATTTTTATAGAAGTACTTATTAAACTAAAGCTTCCTGTCATGGTACTTACTTCTATAGTATGCAAAGACAAGTGATAAACACTCATGCACATACAATGCAAAAAAATCCTCTGATTTAATCCCCATGAACTTTGCTCAGTCAGGTTTTAATGACCATGTATTAGCTTATAAATTAAAGTGATTCCTTCAAAAAGTGTTGGACAAAAGTTCCTTTGAGTTTGAACAACTGTATCATTAATAATACACATACGAATGTAATGGTTGTAGTTTTAAATACAGAGGTCCTAAATCTAAGGATAAAATTAATTTAGTTTGTTATAAATTGAAAACATAAAATTTAAGTCCCCAAATAACTTTTTTTCGCGTTCTCTCAAACCACCCACCGATGGTACATAGCTTTGTGCATGCAAAATCATGTTACTACAACTTTTTTTAAAGGGTTAGGTGCTTATCTGGAGTAATAAATTTTATGTAAATAAACAGACATTCATTTAAGGGATGTGGTGATAAGATCTCTTGAAAGGGGAAGAAATCTTCTCTGGACCCTAAGGTGTTTTTTTTTTAATTTTTAAATTTTTTAAATTTATTTTTGAGAGACAGAGAGAGAGAGTGCGAGCGGGGGAGAATCAGAGAGAGAAGAAGTACAGAATGTGAAGCAGGCTCCAGGCTCTGAGCTAGCTGTCAGCACAGAGCCTGACGCGGGGCTCGAACCCACGAAGCATGAGATCATGACCTGAGCCGAAGCCTGATGCTTTACCCACTGGGCCCCTCAGGCGCCCCTAAGGTGTTTAAGTTTGTGTCACACACTGCCCTGATGATCTTGAAAAGAGAGTTGTGTTTCAGTTTAAAGACTCTTTGGCACTGCGTGTGGACAGATGTCTCGAGTTCTGGTTGCGCCTCTTTCTCCCTAAGACTCAGGTCTAAGCCCACAAAAGCTGAGCCTTTATTCAGTTTCTCCAACAGTCTTGTCAGTGTCAGCCCCAAAATACACCACATCCCCAATAACTGTCAGTGGGGTTCTTCACCAAACGCTTGTCTTTTATTTTCAGTTGCTCATTATGTGCTCCGAATTTCCAATCAGCTAACCTGTGTATATTTTGCATTTTTCTAGACTTTAAGACTATTGTTTGTATCCATGCACTCTAAGTTTTGCCTTTCTTTAGAGAAAATCTCTGAGAAGGACACTGGATAATTATAATTATTTGTTTATTTATTGGAGCAAGGATAGCCTAGCTTTCTGTTTTGTTTTGGTGTTGATATTAAAGAGTAAAAGCACACAGTCTTTTACTGAAATAACACCTTAAGCAATTCCACAAAGTACCTCTTATTCCTTCTTCTGTAGTTTCTGCTTTGTTAATCAATTCCATGGTTTCCTTGTAATTCCTTTCTGTAATTTACCTTTATGTAAATTTAAGTGTTGCATATTAAAAATTGTTTTAATGTTTATTTATTTTTGAAGGAGAGGGAAACACAAAGTGAGCAGGGGAGGGGCAGAGAGGGGGGACACAGATCTGAAGCAGGCTCCAGGCTCTGAGCTGCCAGCACAGACCCTGACATGTGCCTCAAACCCGTGACCTGTGAGATCATGACCTGAGCCAAAGTTGGACTCTTGACTGACTGAGCCACCCAGGTGCCCCTGTTGCATATTTTTAAATTAAATTGCAATAAATTTTTCAACATTTTCTTGAAGCATTTTTCTTTTATCTTTAAGAATACACATACATGAGATCCTAAGCCTAATGATAAAACTGATTTTACCATCTTGTTATTTTATTATATTGGTTATATTTGTTCATAAAGAAAACTACATTTTATATCATTAAAGTGAGATTAGTGCTCAATTATCTATGCTTATGGGATTGGTTGCCAAAATTCTGTTTAAATCAATATTCATCCTTACTATTAAGACTTCAATGGTGTACATAGAGGTAGAAGCTAAAATTTTCAGCTATGTGCATGAGAACATGGGTGTTTCCATTTAATATCTGAGAAATTTTAATTTACTTGTTTTACTGGAAAGTAATAAGACTACCTGATTATTTGTAAATCCACAATATTCCATTGTGCAGTTAATTTATTTCAGCTTGGGAGGAATACACTTTAATACTGTTTTTTTAATATAGCCATTTCTTTTATTGCATCTTTGAATGTAAAGAGGATGCGTGTGTGAGTGGTGAATGGGTGCCCAACATGTATGTCAACTGAAGAGACAGAAACCAGACAGGTAGCTTTCTTTAACTAATAGGTCAGTTCTTTGGTGGTGGGCTATAAATGTATCACAAATGTAACAATTCTGGAAATGTTTGCACATGAAACTCCAGAGGACCTTTATTTTTGAAAGACAGAGAGAGACAGCATTAGCAGGGGACAGTCAGAGAGAGAGAGGGAGACACAGAATCAGAAGCAGGCTCCAGGCTCTGAGCTTTCATCACAGAGCCCGATGCTGGGCTCAAACCCACAAACCGTGAGATCAGGACCTGAGCCAAAGCCATATGCTTATCTGACTGAGCCACCCAGGCGCCCCATCCAGAAGACCTTTAGAAACAAGCCTGAGGTGATCGCAGAACATCTGGCCTTGACCAGCTCTGGACTCAGGAGGAGAAGTGATCACAGAGCCATGCGCTCCCTTGCCAAGTGTTTGGGAGGAGAATGCAGAATCAGTTGTATTGTTGCAGAGCAAAAGACGAGCGATTTTAAATGACACTTGACCTGAATAATAATCTCCATGATTTTTTAAATCTCCCAACAGCAACTCCTAAGTTTATTTTTCTTTCTTCTTCTTTTAAACATTCTCCTCTGTGGAATAGATTGACTTTGACAACTGAAATATTTTCAACTGTACAAACATAAGCACTTTATATAAACTGTCTTCTGGTGAATACTCTGCCTGATCTCTAGTAAGGTGAGGAGAGAAAAATGTATCTGAAAATTGCTATCCTCCTTTATCTCTTGAAACCATATTCTTTATCTGACATAGTATGAAGTCTAAGTCGGATATGACAACAAGACCCAATAAATTGAAGAGAAAATGGAGAGTTGGCACAACTTGTTACAGTATTAGCTCTGCCAGTGTTACCGTTACTTTTCCATTTTAACACCTACACAAAGAGGAAAATCAGAAAATCAAAAAAATGATGGCGAGACTATTGCACCTGTAGATTATGTATGCCAATCCTAAAAACAAAAGTCGTCTCGGTAGTGTCAGAACCTACAAAATACAGTTTTATTAATAAATAACCCAATTTCCTATGAAAACATAAAGACAGTTACTGCCATAAATCTAAGCTTGCCATAATCGCTGTAAGTCCATGTTAGTGAGTGCATTTGAATTTGATAAAAAGCAAAGACACTTCGAAATTTAATTGTTATGTGCAGCTTTATCACAGGCACAAGAAAAAGAACCCAACTGACATGTTCAATACTGAATTGTACTGGACAGTCTTCCATTTGTACTTTTCCCATCTACACTGAGGAGAGACGCCAGAAGTTAGGAATTTGGAAATCACCTTCACAGATGATATCATTACACATAGGGTTTATTTTCAAGGGATCATTTTTATTCCCTTTTCACAACTAAATAATCAATCAAAAATTTTTGTAATAATTTTAATGATCAAAATTATTTGATCACCATCAACTAATATATTCTAATGTGGTGAGGTAAGGGTGACATATTTTTTACCTCATGTGTCAACTTTTGGCCAAAGATAAACTATGTAATTTGCATATCTCTGGAGGTAATTTTAAAAATATACATAGAATATTAGTGTATCTTTATGCACTCCAAAAATAAAATTAATATTTGATGCATGTCTATTCTAAGTCAAGATTTTTTTTTTGCCCTACTATAACATTTTAATTTTCATGTTGAATGTGCTGAATGTGTGAAAGAGTCTATTCTTTGGAAATACAAAGTCTCTACATCTTTCCTTAAATTCGAATTATAAAATATAGTGTGCATTTTTTAAATTTCAAACGCTGCTCCTGTCTTGTTTATGGTAGAAACCTATATTTCAGCATATGTTACAGGAATTGCACACATATAATTTCACAAATGCTTCTTGCCAATCCTCTAAACCATGTTATAGGTAAAATAGTTAACTTGTGATAACTACCAGTTAATTCTTAATGGTATCCACACCTTAAGTCATTTGCAGTTTAATGATTTATGTCACTGAATCACTCCTATCTTACCTAAAATTAAAATATGTCTATTTATTTATTAATATCACATTTGCAGTATCAGAACAGAATTAATATTAACCTTTTACTAACTTTGAAAACATTTACAAAGATACAAGATACTAATATTTTTATTCATTAATTTGTGAACTATTATTCACCAAAAATTATTTAAGACTGCTATAGTGAGGTAGCATAGATTTAAAGATTGTTAATAATGACAAGCAGTTTGCAGTACAAAGGATTCATGAGTAAGCATGCAAAAGGAGTGGACATTACTCACTTATGTCTCCTTCATTCCTGATAGAAGCCTGCCAAGACATCCTTCTTTAATAAATCTCAAGGAGGGTGAGGTATCCACAGGATAAGGTGGCCAGAAAATTGTGGGTTCTCTTCCTTTTATACCAAGTGTCAGCAAACTATAATCCACAGGTGAATTCTGGTCTTCTACCAGTTTTTGTAAATAAAGTTTTATTGGAACACAGCCATGCCTCCTCATTTACATATGGTCCATGGCTGCTTTCACTTTACAATAGCGTGGCCTAGTAGTTGCACTAGAAACTATATGGTCCACAAAGCCTAAAGTATTTATAATCTAGTTCTTTTTATATAGTTTGCTGACACCTATTTTATATTATTAAATTGAGGAAAGGACTATATTAATGCTCAATGGTCTATGTAATACCATCTAAGGTAAGCACTTACTAAGTTACAGTTGCATTATTCTGTTTCTATTTTATTCCCTGTGGTAGGTCCAGAGCATGTTGGGTGATGGCCCACTAAAATCCATTCCTTTGGCTGGGACATATCCCAGGGTATCCATCCCTTATTCCTCACCAGTTTCTAACTCTCACTGACACATAGAGATGTCACCTTTTTAACATGGTGACAGCATATTCCCCTCCAAAGAAAAACCCTACAAAATGAAAATAGGAAATCTTAATTATTATGGCAACATTGTTTAAAACAAACAAACAAACCTGAGTTTTGCAGCTAGAGAAGCAGTTGAAGGCCTTAACTGCTCATTACTTAATTTTAAGGCTAGAGCTATTTGACCTGTGCCTGCCAGGCACTTCTTTCACTTCTGATTCAAAATTTCTTTTTTATATGAAATTCAACATCAAGGATGATTTGTCTGTATATTCACCCATTGAAAAGGGGATAGTGACTATCAAGACAATGGTAGTCTATGAATGGTCAAGAACATCATCCTCAAGAAGTAGACTCAGAGCCAGATTGACCAGAAAAATATATTTGTAAGTTAGATTTCCACCTGGCTATTTGTTATAGCTCCTGTGTCCAGCCTGACTAGTAATCAGACAAGTGGAACTTGACAACAAGATATGATAAACAGGGACTCAGCTAGCTCAGTATTGAAGGTCCGGGTTTTTCCATCATATGTCATTTGGACCAGCAAATGAGCTCATGACTGGTGAGAAGAATATAGAATGGTGGTACAGGACAGGGGTGGTGAATATCACCTGTGTCCTTGAGATCAACTGCACATCAGGACTGTGTCTTTCTAAACCTTTCCTTGTAAGCTCCCCAAAGTACAATAGAAGACCAACAAGATTCCTGGAAAATATGTTTCTAGATGGAACAAATTTACATTAAGAAGCAAGTAGGTTTTAGCTACATTTACTGTATTAGATAATATGGTCTTATCTCAGATCCTCTCTTAAGGACAATTACCCCATCCCTTATGCTGAGGATAACAGTAGCTGATCGCTTTACAGCTCTACCCTTCATTTGGAAAATGCCCTTGATTGCAAGGAACTACATCATACTTCATGGTTATGCCCTCCTAGGAGATACAGTTGAGGCAATAATACAGGCACATGCCAACTCCAAAGTCTCCAATAGATTTGATTAAGGTGTGATTTGCAATATTATGGCATTTCCCTCCACCAAACTGTGCCTTCATCACTTCCTTATAGCTGTATCTACAAAGAATACATCCCATGGTTCCTCCTGCATGTAATTCTGCATCTCAGAGTTGGTTTACAGGGAATTAGTCTAAACAGGTAGAGATATTTCACCTTTATATTTCTCCCATCATTCTTGATAAATCACAAGACCGTTATTTCCACTCCCGCTAAATATGTCATAAAAGCCCCACAGACTTTAAAGGTCTTTCCCAAGAATGACAACTCAAATTTGGCTGAAGCTCATTTCTAAGTTATTGTTGTTGGTTGCTTTTTAATGTTGTAAGAATACAAGTAAGTGCATTGCTCTCTGATGCTCCCTGAATATCCTACGGAAACTTAGACTTTAAAAAAGCCTTATGAAAATTTTGTAATTCATACAGGAACAACATAAAGCCAGGAAATTTTTTATAACTCATTCTAAACCAGGGGTACCTGGGTGGCTCAGTTGGTTAAGCATCTGACTCTTGATTTCGGCTCAGGTCATGATCTCATGGTTTGTGGGATTGAGCTGCGCTGTCAGCACAGAGTCTGCTAGGGATTCTCTCCCTCCCTTGCACTCTGTCCCTCCCAGCTTGTGCACCTGTTCTCCCCACCACCTCACGCTAGCTCTCAAAATAAGTAAATAAACTTAAAAAAATTCATTCTAAAATCAATGTGTTAACATTTTGAGTGGTAAGACGGAATACAGGAAGATATAGTCCAGGTAGGTGGTAGTAGTTTAAACAACAAAAATAGTAGTGTTAATTAATAGAAATGGACGGACTCAAAGTGTAGTTAAAGGTAAAAAAGGAAAGTAAGTGGTGATCTATTAGGTGGGGAGGACATGGTACATTTCCGTGATGACCCCTTTGGTCCTGGCACATACTACCAAATAAACGGTCCTGTTCATTATAATAAAGTATATAGAAGAGTATACATGTTAGAACTGTTGAATCTGGGGATTTTTAGGATATGCAAACAGTGTTTCAAAAAAACTTTATTTATTTTGAGAGTCAGAGAGCATGAGTGAGGTAGGGGCAGAAAACGAGGGAGAGAATCCCAAGCAGGCTCCACACTGACAGTGCAAAGCCTGATGCAAGGCTTGAACACACAAACCATGAGATCATCGCTGGAACTGAAAACCAAGAGTTGGATGCTTAACGGACGGAGCCACCAGGTGCTCCACAAATAGTGCTTTCACATAATTAGTTGCAGAAACTGATCTATACCTCAGCGGCAAGGTATGGCTAGAGATATGCATGTGAGGCTCGGAAGTATTTAACTGGTAAATGAATTCCCTTGTAAATTAGATGACCTATGGAGATAGTACAGAGCGAGAAGAGAATGTTTCTGGGATTTGATTTTATGGCAGTACATCATTTAATGAGCAGTCAAGCAGAATGTGTCTGTATGAGTCTGATAGAGACCAGAGAAGGAGTTGGAGGCAAGGATGCTTTTATTATGATTAAGCAATTTAAAATATACAAAATTGTAAGCACCTAATGAGCCCTATATGTATGGCTATGATTGTTATTGGATGGAGGAGAGGATGGTATAAACAATTCATGAGCTTCATGGAAGTGATGCTTTTTATAACAAGTTAGGGAAGTGACAGTCTTGAAGCAGCAAAGGTAAGAAAAATGCTAACCCATTTTCCCACAATGAGACATATGATGTTTGAGAAAATCAATAGGTCCCACTTTAAAGGCCGTGGGTGAGGAAATGTGTTCTGGGGAGAGCCTATGAGAAGGTGATGTGACTATAGAGGTGTCTGGTGATAATGAAGAGGGACTAGTCGAATGTCAAGAAGGATAAGGAGTGAAGAACTGGGAAGTATGGACTATCATCAGGATGATGGTGTGGACGTGAATTAGGAGCCTGGAGATATATACTTTGGAAATGGAATCTGTAGATGATTAAAAATAGGGATGATGGGTTTGGTCCAAACTGCTTTTCTGAAGGGAATGCCATGGACCTCATGGAGTAGAGCACTTTGGCACACACACGGGTCTGAGGAGCATAGCACCTCACCCTTGGCTTATTAGGACTGGGATAAGGTGACGTGGCAAGTAGTTGCTATTTCTGCATCCTGCATTTATTTATTTTGAGACCGAGAGCATGAACAGGGGAGGGTCAGAGAGAGAGAGAGAGAGAGAGAGAGAGGGTCAGAGAGAGAGAGACAGAGAGAGAGAGAGAGAGAGAAAATTCCAAGCAGACATGGGGCTAAATCTTATGAACTGTGAGATCATGACCAGAGTCAGGTCAGAATCAAGAGGTGACCACTTAACTGACTGAGTCACACAGGTGCCCCACTTTTACTTCTTTTGTCTCCACAATCTTTGTTTCCTAGGATTATAGAATCTTTTCTCCCAATGTAAGAAGAAAGACTTCCCTAACTAAATGGCAAATGAGAAGGTAGATGCTTGTCTTCTTTTAAATTTCTTAATTTATCAAACTCACAAAATAACAGTACTTTACAACCTGTGTACCCAGTGGTTTTCAGAAGTTATTCATTTTAATTGTTGTATCACCATGAGTGATAATGATTAGATCTTTTAAATTTTTTAATACACAAGAAAACTGAGACTAAAACACAGTGTGACATGTCTTAGATAACAATGTTTGTTTCATTTTTTTTCCCCATTTGGTTTCCCCTCTTTTAAGTCCTACATGACACATCAGTAATGTTCTCTCGAAAACCCCACTAATATTAGTACATGAATGGCCTTCACCATTGCTATACTATTACCTAGCACTAGTATCTGAATTGTCCTGCTATTATATGTCCCACTGTCCATTTTTATCCTTGAAAAATTCAAAGCCTATTTGATCCAGTCTCTAACAGTCATCTTATTATACCTGAGCTCTTTGAGATGATAAATGCCAATTCTTTGTAAATATTCATTGCCATGTTTTACTTCCAACACCCTCCATAGGCATAAATCCATTTGACTCTTAATAAATCACCTCTTATAAATCTGATTTTATCTAATATGTAAATATGAATAGGATGACCATTCCTACTTTCCCATTTCATTTCCAGTTCAATAATCATTGAATCCTTTACTAGCCTGAAGTCCATTGTCAACCAATTTATTCTTGGCCTTCTTTTTGAAGCAAGAAGTCTAACGCAAGGCAAATATATCTTTGAATCTAATGACTATCACGTGGCATTTAGGAATGTACCCTCTAAAGCCTTGATCAAGTATACTTGATCTATATACTTGATCTATACAAGACCTATACTTGAATTCAAAATTATGTAACAATGTTGTTCCTGAGATCTCTTCTCTAAAAGTGGAGACAGCTACTGCATATAACACTTGTGGTAAAGGTAAGTGGAGATAATGAGTGTTAAGCATCTTAGAGTAACCTGTCAATGGACACAGTAACACTTGTCTCACAAGATGTTCTCAAGGTTGGGGATAAGTTCTACGAAGCAGCTATCACGGTGCTTGGTTCATGATGGATGCCCAGTAATTAACCACCATTATTAGCACCCTAATCTCTCTTGCCTCTAATTATTGTGTTCATCAATCAATATATTCCCTGTCCACAAAATAAACATCCACAAACCCTAAAACCAAAAAAGGAAACCAAAACAAAATGAAACACTTCTTGAGTTTTATTTGGGAATTATAAAAGTGAAAAATAAATACTAAACCCACTGCAAAATCATGTTGTCATAACTTTAATTGGGACTTTATTTTGTTCTAGAATTCTTTCATTAAGCCCTGAGACTGTTTCCTTAATTATTTTTTTCAGTATTTTTACCATAAATTGTAGTAATATTTTTATTTTTATTATTTTTTCAAATTTCTTTTATTTTTTTATTGTTTTTGTATTTTTTAAAAATTTACATCCCAGTTAGTTAGCATATAATGCAACAATGATTTCAGGAGTAGATTCCTTAATGCCCTTTACCCATTTAGTCCATCTCCTTTCCCACAACCCTTCCAGCAATCCTCTGTTTGTTCTCTATATGTAAGAGTGTCTTATGTTTTATAGCCCTCTCTGTTTTTATATTATTTTTGCTTCCCTTCCATTATGTTCATCTCTTTTGTATGTTAAAGTCCTTATATGAGAGAAGTCCTATGATATTTGTCTTTCTCTGACTAATTTCACCTAGCACAATACCCTCTAGTTCCATCCATGTAGTTGCAAATGGCAAGATTTCATTTTTTTTGATTGCTGAGTAATACCCCTATATATATATATACCACATCTTCTTTATCCATTCATCCACTGATGGACATTTGGGCTCTTTCCATACTTTGACTATTGCCAATAGTGTTGCTATAAATATTGGGGTGCATGTGCTCCTTCAAAGCAGCATACCTGTATCCCTTAGAAAAAAATCTTAGTAGTGCAATTGGTGAGTCATAGGGTAGTTCTATTTTTAATTTTTTGAGGAACCTCCGTACTTTTTTCCAGAGTGGTTGTACAGTTTGCATTCCCACCAGCAGTGCAAAAGAGACCCTCTTGCTCCACAACCCTCACCAACATCTGTTGTTGCCTGAGTTGTTAATGTTAGCCATTCTGACAGTTGTGAGGTGATATCTCATTGTGGTCTTGATGTGGATTTCCTTGATGATGAGTGATGAGCATTTTTTCATGTATTGGTTGGCCATCTGGATGTCTTTTTTGGAGAAGTGTCTATTCATGTCTTTTGCCCATTTCTTCACTGGATTACTTGTTTTATTGGGCTTTGAGTTTGATAAATTCTTTATAGATTTTGGATACTAACCCTTTATCTAATATGTTATTTGCAAATATCTTCTCCAATTCTGTCAGTTACCTTTTAGTTTTGTTGATTGTTTCCTTTACTGTGCAGAAGCTTCTTATTTTGATGAGGTTCCAATAGTTCATTTTGCTTTTGTTTCCCTTGCCTCTGGAGACGTGTTGAGTAAGAAGTTACTGTGGTGGAGGTTAAAGAGGTTTTTGCTTGCTTTCTTCTCTAGGATTTTAGTGGCTTCCTGTCTCACGTTTAGGTCTTTCATACATTTTAAGATTATTTTTGTGTATGCTGTAAGAGAGTGGTCCAGGTTCATTTTCTTGCCTGTCACTGTCCAGTTTTCCTGGCACCGTTTGCTGAAGAGACTGTCTTTATTCCATTGGATATTCTTTCCTGCTTTGTCAAAGATTAGTTGGTCATATGTTTGTCCATTTCTGGATTCTCTATTTTGTTCCATTGATCTATAGGTCTGTTTTTATGCCAGTACCATACTGCCTTGATGATTACAGTTTTGTAATACAGTTTGAAGTCCGGGATTGTGATGCCTTCAGCTTTGGTTATCTTTTTCAAGATTGATTTAGCTAGTCAGGATCTTTTCTGGTTCCACACAAATGTTAGGATTGTTTGTTCTAGCTGTGAATAATGCTGGTGTTATTTTGGTAGGGATTGCTGATTCCTTATAATGTTAATGATGATAACTGCTCAAAAGATTTGTTTTCTCCATGATTTATTTCATCCCATTAATTTTAAGGAGATGACATTTTTAAATAGACTACTTTTAGAGAAGTTTTAGGTTCACAGCAAAGATGAGAGGAAGGTACAAAGATTTCTTATGTAATCGTGCCCTATATATACGTAACATTTTTTTACATTGCTAAAAGATCAAATTTAAATGGCATGACTTCCCCAATATACATCTGCATCATCCAAAATACTTTAGTCTTTACAATAGTCTTTTTTCCTTTTTTATGTTCTCAAAGGCATTGAAATACTGCTGTCTTAAGATAACGTTTCTTCAATTCCATTTTCTTCATCCTCTGGGGACCTGCTCCTTCAATTATCCTTGAACAGTGTAAAAAATCTAATCTGTCCTTCTGAACTTGTCTCTAACCTTTTATTCTCCTTCTAAAGCTTTCAAATATCTTCATATGATACTTAGGTCTCCTTCTCCTCTCCTCTATTTCATTTTCATTTCCGAATTTTTTAAACAATTGGTATTGTTTTGGTATTTGGTATTGCCTTTATTTTGTAAGCTTTTTTTAATGTTTATTTTTGAGAAAGAGAGAGAGAGCAAGAGCAGGGGAGGGGCAGAGAGACAGGAAAACAGAATCCCAAGAAGGCTCAGGCTCTGAGATGTCAACACAAAGCCCGACATGAGGCTTAAAGCCACCAACCATGAGATCATGACCTGAGCTGAAGTTGAACGCTTAACTGACTGAGCCACCCAGATGCCCCTTACTGCCTTTATTTAATCACCAACTCTCAACTTCTTGAGAAACAGTTAACATGTTTTGGCTTCTAAGGAAGCTCCTCTTTCAAATGTTACTCACTACCTCTTCATCTCATAAGTCGGTGTTCTCTCAAACTTTCCTCTCCTTAGAGCTCTTTTTAGCACTTGGCCATTTAAAACATTGAGAGAAATGGCATAAGGAAAGGCATAAAAACAGAGAAGCATGTATGTGTTCTGGGAACATATCCAAATTAGCCCCCAAATTTATAAGAACCAAGAACACGAGAATCAGTTAAAGTTAGAAAAAAAGAAATTTCTACCATGAGATGTCACTGTCTAAATACTTATTGTGTAGAAGGCTAGGGATCAAGCTTCCATTTAACTGGGTTATGTGTGTATATGTGAAATTGGCATAATTAGCTCAAATCAACAAAGAGTCGACAGTCATTACTAAGCTGGCTGGTTTTCCTCTCTGTGACTTCAATATTATTGATTAAAATAACAAATTAAAATGAATGTGAAGAGGCCTGTGAAAGACGCTCAACACAGCTGGAAACATGACAGCAGTGAGTCAACAGAAGAACAAACCTTTTAAACACTGTTCTTGGAAATATGACTACATCAAATTATCCTTGGCAGTTATTGATTACTAGCAATTGATAATTGTTAACACCATATAAAATCATATACCTTAGTGCTTGATATGGAAAGTCTGTGTCACATTATATAGAAATAGAATAGTAGATGTAAGGATGGAGTTCAGTAAAATAAGCGGTAATTTCTGAGCAAAAATGAGTTCTTTGAATTAAAAATCAATCTTCATGTGCTAAACATATATCTGGTCTTATCCTGAGACAGGAGAACATGGAAGAAATGTGCTCTATAAGTTCTTACAGAGCAATAGTTATACAAAAATCTTTTTTAAACACAGGATTTTGAGTCTGTGTACTGTAAGCTAAATAAAGGTATTTTGTACTGCTTGAGAGATCACACTCCAGAAAAATAAGCATTAGTTGTAGAATAGTTTACTTCTTTTGCTTTTGACTGGAAATTCATTCCAAGCAGCATTTAAAGGACACAAAATAGTTTAATATTTAGGGGTATTAAACCATTGGTAAAAAGAATTTTGTTCACTTGAATCAATGACTATAATTAAAGATGATTTGTATTTTTTAAAAAAAAGAGTGAAATTTGAAATGAAAATTGAAAGAAAATAACACAGGGATTTGGTAACTGACTAATGTCAGTTCTGTACCCCCACAGAATTCATATGTGAAAGCCCTAACCCCTAATGTGATGGTATTTGTAGGTGGAGGTTTGGAAGATAATTGGGTGCAGATGAGGTCATGAGGGTGAGCATATGCTGGGATTAGTGTTCTTCCAAGAAGAGGAAGAGAGACCAGCACTGTGGTTTTCCCCATATGCACGGAATTGTTAATAATTGAATGGTTATTTTTGCATCAACTTAAAATTTTTGTTTAATCTTTTTTAATCAAAGTTTACTAATACTAATATTACCTGAGATTTGTAGAATAGACTTGGAATGCATTTCCACTTATTTTAAATGAAGCCAAAATTCACATGAAATTATGGCTTTGAGATATATATATGTATATATATATATATACACACACTTTTCCTGATATATATACATATATACACTTTTCCTGATACACACACACACACACACACACACACACACTTTTACTTTTCCTGAAATATATTAAAGAAACATATAACTGAATTTTTAAAAGTACACACCACCTAAAATCATCTTGTATAGAAACTAGTTGTGAGAGGAAAAAGAAATAACTCTTAAGAATCTGACTGTCATAGTCAGGTTGGGCTGCTATAACAAAATACCATAGGTTGGGTGGTTGAACAACAGACATTTATTTCTCATAATTCTGGAGGGTGGATAGTCCCAGATCAAGTTGTTGGCAGATTCAGGTTTTGGTAAGAACCCTCTCTCTGGCCTGCAGATGGCTACCTTCTCACTGTGTGCTCGTATGGGGAAAGACACAGTGCTGGTCTCTCTTCCTCTTCTTAGAACACTAATCCCAGCATATTCTCACCTTCATGACCTCATCTGCACCCACTTATCTTCCAAACCTCCACCTACAAATACCATCACATTAGGGGTTAGGACTTATGAATTCTGTGGGGGCAGGCAAACATTGAGTCCATAACTCTGCTCTCCATGTATTTGAAGAAATACTGTTAACATTTTTTAACTGCAGTGAAAGCTAGCATTTTCTCATTATAGCATCAAAGATGATATTATAACTTTAAAATGTATGCCCAATTCTACCCTCTTAATTTTGTGCCAAATGGAGTTTGTATACGATGCAATTTTCCTATTATTTGTGCATCACATTTGTTCTTTTTTTTAAAGTAGGCTTCATGCTCAGCGTGGAGCCCAACAGGGGGCTTCAATTCACAACCCTGAGATCAAGACCAGAGCTGAGATCAAGAGTCAGCTGCTTAATGGACTAAGCCATCCTGGCACCCCGCATCACCTTTCGTTTTAAACTGGGTTTAACATTCTAATCTCTGTCCTCATTCCACAACGTAATACTATCAAATTTAACAAATGCGTTTTAACATCTAGTACCAGAATAAAGTCCAAATGTTCTCTCTGCTTTATTTGATTATCCCAGTAATATTATCAACTGAAAAGTGGCTCAACTTGTCAATAATGAATGGTGGTGGAGGGTGTGAAATGAATCGGGAAAAGTGAGTAATAATATACTATAGAAGTGATTGTGGACAAATGATGAACATGAAACTGTTAAAACACAACCTAATTTTTTTTCATAATATGAGATTTTCTTTTTAAGTCAGCTTATTTTGGGGCGCCTGGGCGGCTCAGTCGATTAAGCATCCAACTTCGGCTCAGGACGGTCTCGCGTTTCGTGGATTCAGCCCCACAACTTGTTCTGAGTTCTGTGTTGATGGCTCAGAGGCTGGAACCTGTTTTGATTTCTGTGCCTCCCTGTCTCTCTCTTCCGCTTTCCAACTTGTGCTCTGTCTTCCTCTGTGTCAAAAATAAACTATATTTTTAAAAAATGCAATGGCGCCTGGGTAGCTCAGCCGCTTAAGGCTCCAACTTTGGCTCTCCTCATGAACTCAGGGTTCGTGGGTTCGAGCCCCGCGTTGGCTTTGTGCTGACTCTAGCCTGCTTCAGATTCTGTGTCTCTTTCTCTCCCTGCCCCTCCCCTGTTCACGCTCTGTCTCTTTCTGTCTCTCAAAAATAAATAAAAATGTAAAAAAAAAAAAATTAAAAAAATTTCAAGTCACCTTATTTTGATATAATTTGCATACAATAAAATTTGCCCATTTTAAGTGCAAGTTTGATAAGTTTGGGCAAATGTATACACCCATGTAATTACAACTCCAATCAAGAAGTATAACTTTTCACATCCCAACATTGTTCCTTGAAGCTTTTTACTCTCTACTGTAGATAATTTGTGCCTTTCTGAGAATTTCATATAAATGGAATGATATAGTATGTACATTTTTCTATTTTTTATTTTCAGCATACTGTTTTTAGAATCCATCCACAGTGCTTTTATATCTGTTGTTCATTTCTTATTTGATAATTAGTATTCCTTTTGATAAACACAGCAAAATTTGTTTAAGAATTCACTTCCTGATAGACATTTTAGACTGTTCCAATTCTGAGCTGTTATGAATAAACCGATTCTGAAGCATCATTCTCAAGTTTTGGTGAGAAAGCAAATTTTGCTTTGCTTGGGTATATACCCAGCATGGGATTGTTGGGCTATATGATGGGTATGGTAAATTTGTAACATATGACCCTTTTCCAAAGTGTTTTGTGCCACAATATGCATCAGCAATGGATCAGACAGAGGTCCAGTTATGTCACAACCTCACTAACACTTGATCCTCAGTCTTTTTAAAATTTTAAGCTGTTGCAGCAGTCGTGTGGTGGTATCTCACTGGGGTATTAATTTACATTTCCTTGATGCCTAATAGTGTTAAACAGCTTTTGAAGAGCTTCTTTCATGATGTTTCTTTAATGTCCTTTGCATATTTTTTGTTATCTTCTTATTGGATTCTAAAAGTTTTTATATATTCTGGATGCAAGTCTTTTTTTTAAAGATATGAACTGCAGATATTTTCTGCCGATCTGTGTTTTGCGTTGTCATTTTGTTAATGAAATGGTAAATTTTGAGGAGCAACATTTTTTTAAATTTTGACAAAGTGTACTTAGCAATTATTTCTTTCAAGTTTGGTGCTTTTTGTGTACTGTTTAAGCCATTTTGCCTACCCTAAACATTTTCTTCTATGTTTTCTTCTAGAAGTTTTATGGTTGTTGCTTTGACATCTGGGTTTATACCTCATTTGGAGTTAAATTTTATGTATTGCACAATGTAGAGATTGAGATATGTATGTAGTACTAAAACCATACCACATTGTATCAAAGTAATTCAGAAGTAACTATTTCCCTATTTAATCACCTTGGCATCTTTTTGAAAAATCACTTCATCATGTATGTGTGGCTGTAGTTCTCTGATCTCTACCTGTGCCCATCCTAATGCCAAGACCATAATTTCTTATTTAATTTGACTTTATGGTAAGTTTTAAAATTGAGATATTTAAATTCTCCAACTCTGTCCTTTGCATTTAAGATTCTGTTTGCTGTACTATTTATTTTTAAATACTTATAGATTCTAGAATAAGCTTATAAATTTCTACTAAAAAAATCCTTCAGGGATTTCTCTGAATCTATGGTCAATTTGGAAATAAGAGTCATGTTTACAATACTTAGTTTCCCAATTTATGAACGTGGTATATGTCTTACTGTGATGGTTAAATATATGTGTCAACTTAGCTAAGCTACAGTACCCAGTTCTTTAAATTTGAATCTGAATGTGAAGATATTTTCAAAATGTTATTCACTTGTAATCAGTAGATTTCCGAGTAAAGCAAATTATGAGTGTATCTCATCCAATCAATTGAAAGCCTTAAGGAAAACAACTTAGGCTCCCCAAAGAGGGAGTATTCAAGACTGCCTTCAGATTCATGACTGCAATATTAACTCCAGCCAGAATTTCCAGCATGTTGGCCTATCCTGCAAATTTTGGATCCACCAGCTCCACCAAGTGAGTAAGCCAATTCCTTAAAATAAATTCCTTTCTTTATTTACATACATCCTCCTGGTTCTGTTTTTCTGGAGGACCCTGCCTGATACCAAGAAGAGATAGAACAGTATTAAAGAAAAATTTATGGCCATATTTGGTTCTACAAACAACTCAGACCTTTTCATATACCTTTACATCCCTAAAACAAAAGACAAATTTAATACAATATTTCAAGCCACTTATTATATTTTTATCTCTTTAAAGATGTATTTTTATCCATATCAGAAATAAAATCTTTACCAAATATAGACAAGCATTCAAAAAGGATTTGTGCTCTTCTAACTTCTGAGAACTTTCTAAAAATAATATAGCAGTTCGATAAAAGGCAGAAAGAAAGCAAATTTTTTAGGTATGATTTATTTTCAAAGTTGATCAGTAATCATCATCTTGCAAAAAAAATGGCAGAATATAGTGACATAAATGGGTTGAGATAAAAAAGAAAGACATAGCAACTGTTTGTACCGCATGGTCTCTTTTGATCCAGACCTAGGTGTTGGCAATGGGCACAATAGCCTAACAGTCACTACCTGGACCAAATTGCTTGGTTCACACTCTGTCTCTCTCACTTTTTGATCACTCTTGATTCCTGTGCTCAGGTTTCTTCATATGCAAAATGCAGATAGTTATTTTATCAACCTCAAAGGGTTAGAGTGCCAGATACATATTGAACTCTGTATGTGTGTGTGTGTTTAATACAATTTTAACTGCTTTCCACTTTGTGGGGAAGGCATATTATTATATGCCTTAAGGCAAAAGTATAATAGTTGTCTCAGGAATTGTTTCCATGCGTAGTTCAAGAAGTTATATATTTGACTATGGAAAGATTACAGATTTTACTATGAAGAAAATGTTCTTAGTCCATTTTACAGGGTATTATCACAAAAGGAAAAACTGTTACTAATATCTTTCATCATTAAGAAAGAGCTCACATTCTCCTTCAGCACTCTGTGTTCTTTCTTCCTCTCACTATTCATTACAACACAATTTCCTGGTCTTCAAATGGCAGCTTAGATGTGTCTTTCTCAGGGAAGTCTTTGATACGTGTCTTATGAAGCCTGCATTCCTGCCTTTATTGCACTGACCACAACTGTAATGAAATAATTGTTCCTGTAGTTATTCCTTTTACATCTCTTTCACAACAAAATTGTAAACTGCTCAAATACAGGAATCTTTCTTGTTTGCAACTATGTCTCCTGTTTCCATCAGTGTCTTACACGAAGTATCTGTAAGTTCCCTGAGAGAATTGACCTAGTCTAATCTTTTTCTCTCTAGCTACTGAACATATTAGAGGATGCAATAAATATTTGTTGCATGAATGAATAAAAAACTTAAGATGGTAAAAATGATAAATTATTATTTTTTGATAAATCAAAGATGTACTGTAAAGTTACAATATAGAGTTTTGGCGCTGCACTTTGAAAACATTGGTTTAAGTCACAGTCCAACAATTCAATCCTAGTCAAGTTCTCTGGCATTTACTTGACGTTGTGAGTATGTGTTTGTATTAGGACTAAGTGAAAGAATTTTGTGATATGCCCTAATAGTCTGGTCTCTAGAGAGAGAGAGAGAGGCAAAGAGAGAGGGGAACAAAGAATCCCAAGCAGCCTCTGCGCGGACAGCGGACAGTCCAATGTGGGGCTTGAACTTAGAAACTGAAGATATTCTGCAGATACATGAAGATATTCTGCAGATGGAATTAAGATTCCAGATCAGTTGACCTTACAACAGCAAGATTATATCTTGGAGGGCTTTGTGCCCCTTTAAATCCAGGTCTAGAGGTGGGGACTGAAGTTGTGGGAGGTGATCAGAGATATTTGAAGTGTAAGTAATTCCGTGCAGGAAAGATCCTGTGTTGCTGGGTTGGAAGATGGTAAGAGACAACTGGAAAGGAATACAGCAGCCTCTGGAAGCGGAGAGTGAACTTCAACCCACAGCCAGCAAGGGAACAGGGACCTCAGTCCTTTAGCTGCAAGGAACTGAATAAGCTTAGAAACAAATTCTTTGCCAGATGCTCAAAAATACAGGTTAACCAACATCTTGAATTTTAGCTGTTGAGATCCTAAGAAAACCCAACCACGCTGTCCCCACATTTCTGTCCCACAAATCTGTGAGCTAATTAGGGGGTGGCTCAGTGGGTTAAGTGTCCGACTTTGGCTCAGGTCATGATCTCACAGCTCTTGAGTTCAAGCCTCACATTGGACTGTCTGCTGTCAGCACAGAGGCTGCTTGGGATTCTTTGTCCCCCTCTCTCTTTGCCTCTCTCTCTCTCAAAGTTAAATAAAACATGAAAATATTTTTTAAAAAATTAAAAAATAAACAGGCTCTCTCCTATGCCACTAAGTTTATAGTACTGCACTTTATTATGCAGCAATAGAAAAAGTTTACATCTCTATACAGAAACAAGTAGATTTGGTACAAATACAAAGAAAAGTTGTACAGGGCTCAGACGAACTAAATTTGCCTGACCATAATTTGCTAAGAGTCAAATTTAACTGTTTAATAATAAAATTTTAAAATACTCAATTTTAACTGTGCAATAAAATTTATTTTAATAAATGAGTAAAATTAAGCAGTTATAGTTGAATCTCAAAAAGATGCAAAAGAGCAGTTTATTAAATTACTTTGTTACAAACGTCCTGTAAATTAGCTCAACGTGACAATGTTAATAGAAATGAAGGTTTTGAAACAATATTTTTAGAAGAAACATAAAATATTTGGCAGGGGTTTTGCTATTTATGCATCGGTAAAAAACACATGCTGATTTCTTTGTATGTGTCAGAGAGATAATCCAGATTTACAGATTTCAAAAGTTTGTTTCCTTCAACATCCCTTGACCTTCGTCACCTTGTTTTCGTGTGCTTGTTTGAGTTCTGTGTGGAAGTCACAGAGGAGAGAACAATTACAACCCCCGTTGTGTTTAAAGATCAGATCGGGGACATTTTTCTGTGTCCTCTAACAGAAAAGGTGACTCTGCAACCTCTAGACCATGATGACAATAATTCCTCTGTGTAACCGAGACAATCTGTATATTCTGAGTCAGGAGAACTGCAGGTGGAGGCTTCAAGAGGAAGGGCAAGGTGAAGCGGGACTTGGATTTTCTTCAGTCGTGCGACAGCTGCTCCAGTAAGTACAATTCCCAGCCCTTCTTACTTTTTCATAATGTTTTTGGAGCAATCCTGAGCTTCTCTTGTACATCCAAGTCCCCAGCATTGTCTCGTGTTGCTTTATTACCATAATAAGCTTGTGAATCATAGTAACTAACTCAGTAGGGCTCCTATGGCGAATTCATTTTCATAACCTGTTTTGTTGTCACAAATGTGATCCAAAAGGGTGCCAAGTCAGCAGTTCCTCGCTGCTTATTAATATAGCACATTGCAGAAATTCATTTAAAATGTCAACAGATGTAATATAATGAAACACTTTACGTATAATTACTATTATGCTAACACTTAATAATAATTGGGCCTCTGTGCCTATATTTCATTTTGCTCCAAAGACAATTGGATCTTTAAAAAAAGTAGCTAACCCCTCAGCAGGTGTTCTGTTTAAAAAGCTGGAATAATTAAGTGAGAAAGAGAGAGTGGTTATGGCAAAAGCAACAAGTGGGCAACAGAAAGGTAGAAATTAAAGCGATTAGGGGAACGAAGTTGTTCTTAAAGATAATGGAAGGTTGCAAAATGAAATCAGGAGGCTTCATGACAGTATATAAACACATGGAAGTATGAAGTAGCAAAAATATTTCTTCCTATTAGCACAGTTTGTTACCATTAAATGAATATTTAGAATTAGATGTCAGGTGTAAGCTCTTCATAAACAGCCCATCTCATCAAACTCTGTTCTTAAAGGCTTAGTACTAGCAGAGACTCTAAGTAGTCATTCTACTGATTAACATAATACCTGATTTTTCTTTACTTTTTTTGGTAATGTTTATTTTTGAGAGAGAGATGGAATGCGAGCATGACAGGGGCAGGGAGAAACACAGAATCCGAAGAGAAACAGAATCTGAAGCAGGCTCCAGGCTCTGAGTTGTCAGCACAGGGCCTGACGTGGGGCTCAAATTCACAAATTGTAAGATCATGACCTGAGCTGAAGTCAGATGGTTACCCGGAGCCACCCAGGCACCTCAACCTATTTGTCAATCAGACCACAGTTACCTCTGTGCCCTATATCCTGTCACAAATATAGTTACAATGTAGATTTATACACCTAATATGTGGAAACATTGCATACAAATAACTCAACTTCCTTCTCCAAATTCAAAATAAATATTTCAGATTTTTAATGACTCAACAATTCTTTATAATGTGATCTCACTGTTGGCTCACTGTGAAATATGCAGTTTTATTTTTTTTTGAATACTTATTTATTTATTCTGAGAGAGAGAGAGAGAGAGAGAGAGAGAGATACCAAGCAGTAGAGGGGCAGAGACAGAGGGAGAGGGAGAGAGAGAATCCCAAGTAGGCTCCCTGCGAACAGCACAGATCTCACAAACCATGAGATCATGACATGAGCCAATTTCAGGAGTCAGATACTTAACAGACTGCACCACCCAGGCTCCCTAAACATGCGGTTTTAAATGGAATTCACTAAACGACACTATTACCTCCACATGCTTATTTTTAAGTAAATAATTGAGTAAATATCATGGAGTTTTGCATTGGTGGTGAAACACGGTGATAAATAAGAAGATATATATAGTCTACGTTTTAGGAAAATGTATTTGTAAGTACTCACAATTATGCTTTAGTGATCCAAGCTAAGTGAACGGTCTGCCAGCTGCTGGGTATCAGGCATTCTTCCTTCCTTTGGGAAATTTATACTCTAGGAAAAAAAAAGCAGACGATAAATATATAATGATTAATTGTGACAACTGTTGTGATTACAATAAAAATAGTATCGTGTAAGAGAATAGTTTAGAACAGATGATCTGGAATGGGAGTTTTCACAAGGAGCCACTGTAACCAAAATGAGGTTCTTGGAGGACCTTTTGGGGTAAAGTGAATGGGAGGAGAGAGTTCCAGGCTGACAATATGAACCTAAAAGTGCTGAGAAGCAGATCAAGGTAGACACAGCAGATTGTGTACAGTTCAAGATAAACTTGGAGATATGGGGTGAGCTCAGGTGATCAAGAATCTCTAAGGGCAGCTTAAGGAATTTGAGATTTTATTTTAACTACGCTGCAGGGTCATGAAAATGTTTTAAGTATGTGGAAGGTGGTGACTAAGTTTAATCTTTTGAAACATCATTTTGGATGCTCCGTGGAGAGGACACTATGCGATCAATTCAAAAGCTGCTGCAAAATCGAGGTGAGAGATGCTGGCTTAGATTAAGTATTAGGTCTTTGGGAACTATAACCACACATGAGTCTCTACTGTTTGACAAGACACAAGAAAACTTGTCCCGTTCGTGAGACGAGATTGTATTTATTTATGTACTTACAAGTTTTTATGCCTTTACTTTTTGTATATGGTTCTAATATGTAGTTGTATTATACTATTAACTAGAAACGAAAGCAAAATCACAAAAAGACGAAATGTAGGGGTGCCTGGGTGGCTCAGTCAGTTAAACATCTGACATCTGACGCTTGATTTTGGCTCAGGTCATAATCTCGTGGTTCATGAGTTCAAGTCCTGCACTGGGCTCTACACTGACAGTGCTGACCTTGCTTGGGATTCCTTCTCTCTCCTTCTCTCTGCCCATCCCCAGGCAGCTCCGCGCGCGCGCTTGTGCCCTCGGGTACACACACGCGCACACAACACATTCTCTATCTCTTTTTCTATCTCTCTCTCGCTCAAGATAAATAAATAAACATTTTTAAGAAGAGACAAAATGTAAAGACCAAAAATGAGAAAAATTCTTTAGGTTGTAAGCTATACTATTTTGTATCTTAACTCGAAGGGACACGGTTTATTTACAAAATTTCGAGAAATTGATAAAAATACAGGAACATGATTCTGTTTACAAAATAAAATAGTTTGAAAAATCCTAAAAAATTTAAACTATTTCTTTGTCAAAGTGAAAAATTCCTGATACTGATATTCAGTGTGAAATCCCTCATATGAAATTCCTAAATAAAAATCCCATGTCTAGAAAAAAAAAATGACCACCACAATACCACAGTATGTATGTTGAATGTACTATGACCAGGCTTATTATTTCTTCTCCAGAATTAATTTTGGGCTTGTCTTAGCTACTATTTCAAGTAAATGGTCTCTAAATCTCAGCACAGACTTAAGTCTGGGCTTTGCATAGACCCTTACAAATTCAAGTGAATGGCTCAACACTGAGGAAAAGTCAGAAAAAGTAAAAACAGAATCCTTATTCCTCACAGGGTCCTCCACACTGTGCTGAAGAATGTAACAATTAGTCTGTAATGGAAACACTCCGTCCAAACTTGGACCTAAATATTGGTTAAGAAGGACACAGTGGTGAATGACAGCTGGATATGTTAGAGAGAGCAAGGATCATGCTCTCAGAAGGCCTGGCTTTGCATTCGGCCGTGTTTTAAGCTCTCTGAGCCTCACTTACCTGGTTATAAAATGCTGATAAGACTGGCTGAACATAGCCGTCATGAGGATTAGAAATGACGCATGCAGACTATCATTAGAGTGTCTGATGCATGATAAGCACTTAACGCATCATGACCATTTTTCTTTACTTATTTTAAGCAGAAAATAAAGCTTATTTAATGTTGCCTCCCAAAGCTTAATGCTTGCAAAAATAATGCCAGTAAAATCGCTGATCTAATGAAGTTGCCAAGTGGCAGCACATTTTGTTTTACTGTAAGATACCAGGGACTAGGAAGGTATTTTATACAGTAAATTATCATGGTGTATAAATACACACTGATCAGCCCACCAATTTCTGAGATGTCACTCTGGAGACAGGAACAATCACCGGATGTTCTTACCACTAAGGGAAAATTAAACAGAGTAATCAGGGTGTTGGCGGGATGGAGGACTCACCCAGTAGGGAAGTGGTAGGAAGGGAACATATATAAAATATAATAACAATACACTACCCACTTCACTCAGAGCACACCTTTCATTTCCAATCAACTTATGTGCTGATCTTTGAGTCTGAGAACAAGCCATATATTACAAATTGATCTTTTGCCTTTTTTCTCTGTGATATTTTAACATTGGTTTATTAAGTTTAGAAATCAAGAATTTCATATATTTATGCAATTGTATATTAATCATATAAAATAAGTATACAAGAAAATAAACATGTATACCAAAGTATCTATTGTGCACATTCTCAGTGATCTTGGGTCACATATATTTAGCTCTGAATTTTGCATACTCAACTGCTTCTGTCCCAAGAGCTGAACATCAACTGTGTCTGTGTGTCTACTATAATCTAGAATACCTGACGGCAGATTCTGAAAGTTGGTTTCATTCTTCAGCTACCCTTCAGGCTTTGTTTACAAATGTAAAGACATTAAGGATAATGTGGGATGGAATTCTTAAACTACCTTTCAACATGCTTTACTGAAATAGCACTAATTTGGAAAACATAAACTGTTAGATTATGTGCATTTGTGTGCAATTATCTGCCACTTTTTATTATTCTATTTATTAAGAACACTTAAATATACATTGTGTAACGTTCAGAGGTGAGTGTAGGCTCAGTTCTTTGGAATTATTTTTCCAATCACAATGCATCAGAAGAATATCAAAGATAATAATAGAATACTAAAAAAGTATAAATTGTAATAGTTGGGTTTATGTTAATCTTGTAAGAGAAAAGTAGGAGCAAGTGTTTCTAAGTAGATACTTTGATAATAAATAGAGTCTGGCTAGCAATTCTTGCTACAATATTTTTCAATTTTCTGCTAAATACTTATGGAAAGCCAAAAATAGTTTGAGTGCATAATAGTAGAGCTGACTGGTTATCATAATCTGGGACAAATTTTCATAAAATATAAGACCTGTAGAACTGGATTAACTAATGTAATTAGGATAAATATTTTGCCCCTCCATTTCATCTGGTCCCTGGTTTAGAAGCACAAAGTAAAAACCAAGAAATTAGTCATCTGACCACTGTGCTGTGCTTTGGGACAATCATGATGCTATTGTGAGCTCAAATCCCACTCCAAAATTGCCATTGTCATACAAAATCTGTCAAGAAACGTTGGAGCCAAGGAAATGAGAGAGGTACCTTGAATTTGAGAGATTTCTTTGTCAAAAGTAATTTGTTGTTGGCAGTTAGAATAAGAACATTGCTCTATACTGGGATCAAAGGGGTAAGAAAAATGGACAGATGGAAAGAATCACAATTTATCAGAGTATTATGGAATAAAGTTCTCAGATGGAAATTAAGCCATATGCTGATGTACATTGACCTACTGTCCAAGTCTGGTTCAGAGAAATGCCTTCAAGAGACTGAGATGTGAGCCAAGTGAACATCAAACATTCATTTGGTAAGGAGCAGATCCTGACAGGTGACTCTCCACTCAAGGATCAGTAAATCAAGGATAATTTAGGATTGAAAAATGACTCCCCTTCTTTGTCTGTGGCATTTCACAGTATCCTGCTGGAAGTAGTCAATATCTTTGTTGTATTGTCACATTCTCACAGTGCCCTCTACTGCCTTTCTGGCAGGTTGGGGACAAGAGTTGGTTGACAGCTAAAGGATGTGCTTTCAGATATGTCAGACCTATAAGAAGGAGGAACAGCAATGAGTAGATTTCCTTTTTACTTGTTCTTGATTACTATAACATGTCTTAAAGCCATCCTAGTGCTTGTAAGTAGTATTTCTCCTTCAGTCCTAGGGCAATGATCCCTCATGAATGCTTCTCAGAATATTCTATCCAAGTAAATTCAAAAAGAAAAATTACCTCTCCTTTGGATGATTATTAATTTATTAACAAAAGTACTTTTATACAAGTTAAAATAGTCATTTAATTGATGAGTTAATTGATAGGTTAACAAATATTGCTTCAAAATCTTAGCTACATAAAAGTAAATGTGCATTCTGCAGATTGGGAACCCCAAAAAGCAGTGTTCCCCTCCAGTAATGGTTAGAAATTATCATTTTGTAAATCAATAAATGATGCTAGAATGCCTTTACTGAGAAAACCCAATTAGATGTAAGAAATTAAGAATGATTTTTTAAATGCAAATGTTTAGAAAGAGAAGAAATTGAATAAAATAAATTTTTCAGAAAATTATGAAGACAAAGGAAACAAACGAGAAAAGATTTAAAACAAAGCTCAGAAGGCGGTAGCAGCACTTCTGTCTTATTACCACAGTTACACCTTTAAAACTCAACTGTCAGGTTTCAGGGGAATCTGTAGTGACTTAGCAAAACAGTTTGGAGTACAAAATAAAGAAGTTATTCTGCACAAATTAAAAGTGTATAATGTTTTTTTAATTTTTTTAATGTTTATTTATTTTTGAGAGAGAGAGAGAGAGAGAGAGAGAGAGAGAGAACAAACTGGGGAGGGGCAGAAAGAGAGGGAGACACAAAATCAGAAGCAGACTCCTGGCTCTGAGCTGTCAGCACAGAACCCGACACGGGGCTTGAACTCTCTAACTGTGAGACAAACTCATGACCTGAGTCAAAATCAAACGCCCAACTAACTGAGTCACTCAGGCACCTCAAAAGTATATAATGTTTTCAAGTTCATTTCCTTAAAAAAAATTCCGTTGTAAGTTTACATGAAATAGAGTTTAAAAGATATCATAAAATTGTGTGTATATAAGGTTGTGTCCACAATCACATTCAGTATCACAAGCCAATTTCATAACACACAAACACAACAGCAGGTAGTTTCACTCTGAAGTTTGTTTCTTATCAAATCACATCTTGGTATTTCTTTCCATAGTGAGTAAATGCAAACACACATGTCAAAGTGAAAAATAATGTATTTTATACCTGGTTTGGGTTAAAAGTGCAAATTTATCAATGAATATTGAAACTAAAAGTAGAAAACACACTACGATTTGTTCTCTTTCCAAAACAGAAACGGTAAATCACACAAACACATAATTTGTTCTGTTATATATTGTAAAGGTTATGTTTATACCACGAACTGTGAATGAGATTAATGAGTTTTCTCAGCACAGTAAACCTCCTCCACAGAAACAGAAGCTAAATTGTAATAAATCATGGGTTTATGTTCACGTGTTTATGGGATGGGAAAGATTTAGAGTTCCTCTGTACAGAAAGCCATCCCAAAGTAAAAGAGAAAATTATGGCGTCCGTAACATAAAGGTAGACAAACTGGGGCAAGCTGAAAGTTGTGCATTCATGCACTTTAATAATGTCAGTAATTTATTAAAAGTAATTATCATGGCACAGTTTCATGGTTATACTTCACCAGAAGTGACAAAATGTTAGTTCAATATGTTAGTTACCTTCACATGATTATGTATCAACACAAATTAAATTAGAGCTGTCATTTTACTGCATTTTCCTTAAAACTGAATACTATTTTTTCCCAAAAATGTGTCAGCAGTATTAGAGGTGACATGGTGTAATTCATCTGCTATAAAATATTTCATATTATTATTTATTCCAATAACTCAGTCTTGTATCACTTTCCAATGATAAGGTTTTGATCTTTGATTATAAGCAAATATGCTAGTCATATTTGGCTATATGGTAACAGTGCACTCAATTAAATGTATAAATAAAGAGGTTTGGGGGATCAATTTTGTGGACAAACATCTTGAAGAAAATCTAGTATCATTTTGAAGTGAATATGATATGAAATGAAGTCTCTGTAATTTGTGGAATCCTCCTGGATAAATTAACTGAAGCCAAATGTTGAAATACAATTACAGCAGTACTAACTTAGATGCCAAGATCTTCATAAAATTTACTTTGCCCATACCTCTAGATGAAAGATTCACTATTGGAAACAATAGAGTGACCTTTCTACTCAATATCTTGAAAAGAAAAAAACAATGGAATCTGATATATTCTGCTTCTGGGAATGTCATTCAACCTGATTCGAATATGATGTAATACCCAGAAAAGAGGAAATCATGTTTCAAAATACACCAAGATCATTTCAAGTGAAAGACTGATAAATAAAAAAAACTCTTATGAGAGGATCAAGAAAATAATTTCAATCTCAATAATTAATGACGTGGCAATCAAGTTCAGTAAAATACTGCAAGGCCTGGAATGTCATATTTTAGACATTTTAAATGGGCTGCTTTTCTCATCTGTCTTCAGAAAGGGATCAGACAAAGCCAGAACTAAACTTACAACCTTCTGTTTTCAAAACTGAGTAAACAGTCTTTGTTAAAATATACAGCCTTAATTAACTAATCATGGAATAAGGACTCTTTGATGGAGAAACCGGAAGTTACTTAGATTTGAAGGCAATAGAACTCTTTTAACATAGATTATATTAGGTCTTTTGAGAAATTTGTGTTCACCAATGGATGAACAGACATTCATATTATTAAAATATTTTCATCCATCAAATTTAAATATTTCCAAATAATATATTGAATGAGCACTCTTCAGAGAAACCTAAAGTACAAAAATTAGTAACATGCAATGCTATCTCTAACGTAGTGAAAGACCCAAGGATGAAGATGAGATTAATATAATACAAAAGATTTTGATATTTGCTAAAATGAAAACAACATTTGTCTTTAAACATTATTCAATCTCAAAAAAAGCATACTCTATATTGACTTCTAAGCTATAATAAATAACAATTGACAAAAGGTAATCTATTTCTAATTTGACATCCTTACTGGCACCATATTATTAGCAAACATCTCAGTCTATATAGTACAGAAAGTGTTATAGGTCACATTTTCCCATACTATCTCCTTTTACATATATTTTGTATTCTTCTAGTGCTGGCACACTATTTCTTAACAATAATTGGTAAGTGAGGTAAGTGCATCATTTTTATTTTATTACAGAGAACTTCAAAAGTATCAATTTTGTTTCCAGTGAAATTGTCCCCTTTCTACCTGAACACAGAAAAACTATAAGAAGTGTTAGTTGCATACTTCAGTAGTGTATTCACACTTGTTCAGCTTTTTTTATATGGGCTTGTTAAGAACCATATTATTAGCAAATTATAAAATACCAGACTCAAAAAATGAGCCAATAAGAGCACTTTTTCTTGCCTTATAAAGTCATATTATATGAGATGAGGTCAGAAGTAAGAGTATTTTGGCTTTAGCTCTTTCTTAAAACTCAACTCATTTACAGTCAGTTGTATTTAGAAGCATTCTACATCTTCTCATTTCTATGAACACTATTATGTTAAATAAAAGAAACACATAAATTTATTTAATAAATTTAATGAATAAAATTTCATTAGAAAGAAGAATGCTATGATCACAGCAAAAGAACATCAAATCATTTTCCCATTTACACATGACATAGTTATGCTTTATTAGGAATTAGTTCCAGAACACAAAAGCTAAGGATAATTAAAATGTTGTTAATGAAGATTTGGAGTCCAATAAAAGAGTGTTTCAGTATCAAAGTGAGTTCAAATAGATACAACATTCAAGGTAAGTAGCTATGACAAGTTTAGAATAAAATAAACAGGACAAACTAATGCCAATCTGATAGCAGAGACATTTATTTTCATTCATTTTCAAACGAATTTAAATCACACAACAAAAACTTTAAGCACAAATAATTTTATTAATAAAATCTATCAAAGAAGAAATAAAACAAAATTTACTCAAATACTTTTAGAATATAGAGAATGTGGGATATGTGCTATATTCTGATGCCTTAATACCTTAAAAACACAACTGTGACATCAAAACATAACAAAAGATTACCAAAGAAGTATAAATATCCATCATAAATATAGATGAGAAAATCCTTGAAAATGTCAGAAAATAAAATTCACCAATGTAGAGTAAAATATAATACAACATATCCATGTTATGTTTATCCCAGGAAGGCAGAAATGGTTAACTCATAAAATTAATCAAGCATTAGAGTAACAGAATAGATGAGCACAATTATATTGTAATTTCAAAAAATTTTTAAAAATTGCATGACAAAATTGCAAACTTTTGTTTTTCAAAAACCCAGCAAATTAGAAATGAATAAAAAGATCTTTTAAAAATCTGTGTCCAATGTAGTTAATCCTAAAAGATTTAGTGCTTTTCTCCCAAATATCTTAAACAAGGCAAGGAATTATTTTCTGAATACTTCCGTTTAAAATTTTACAAGTGATGGGTGCCTGAATGGCTCAGTCAGTTGAATTCAACTCTTGATTTTGGCTCAGGTCGTGATCTCATGCTTCATGGTTCAGTCCTGCATTGGGCTCTGTGCTGACAGTGCAGACCTTGGTTGGGATTCTCTCTCACCCTCTCTCTCTGCCCCTCCTCTGCTCTTGCACATGCATTCTCTCTGTCTCTATCAAAAATAGATAAACATTTAAAATTTTACAAGTGACCACAATAAGAGGTAAGAAAAATAAATTTTTAAAAATAGAGTAAAGAAAAAAGTGAAAGTAATATAATTGCCCTTATTCACAGATAAGATTATTTCATATAGAACCCTAATGCATAAAATCATAAAAGATCTACAAAACAGCAATTAAACTATAAGCAAATCCTGAAAGTTCATGGGATACAAAGTCAATATATAAGAATCAATTTAACTTCTATAATTTAGAGCAAAAGAGAAACATGTGGCTTAAAATAATTTTGAGTATTCAAATATAAACATGTTAGAAAAATTGGGCTGTAGATGGATCTACAAAATATTAGGAGGAATTTAGAGACCTAAAAAGATGGAGAAATACATCAGATTCATGGATTAGAGGGCTCAAAATGTTTAAAACATATCAATAAGATTTTGTTTTTGTTTTTATTTTTGTTGGATTTAATAGCGAATGACAAAAACTCTAAAATTCGTATGGAAATATTGAGGTATGAACCTAGTATATATAGATAAATCTTGAAGAACTAATTTGGAGACCTTGAAATCAAGATCAGTAAAAACTAAAATAAAACCACATAAGGATAACCAAATAAATAAAAGAAATAAACAGAACATAGGGCCTAGACAGAAATAGACTCAACATTGTCTTTCTACTATAGCTCACAAGAAACTCAGTAAATAAAGGCAAATATTTTTTTTTAAATGGTTCTAGAAAAACTGAATGTGCATATGGGGGAAAAAATTCAGACTCCTATTTCATCCCACACACAAAATTATTTTAACAACATTGCAACCTGGGTTAAGCAAAGTATTTTTAGACGAGTCATAGAAAAAAATAAAAGAAAAAAATAATTAGACTTGACTGACATTAAATACTTCTGTTCTCTACAAAATACATTTAGGAAAATAAACTATAAACTGTGAGAAGCATGGGAAAAATGGGAAAAGTCTTGGCAGTTTGTTAGAAAAGTATGTATAGGAAGTTTGAAAACAGTCAAAACAAATATATTGTGAAAAAAATAATGATAACTGACGCTGGAGGATAGAGGGATGTGGTTTATTGGGAAGAAGAATAAAAAATCTGTTCGAGTGAGGGACTTATTCTTTACCTTGACCTGGACATAAAAAGACAACACTTTCTGTATACCCTGGACCTAAACATCAGGAAATATCTATCATCCCAACTGAGGTACACTCTACAAAATCACAGGCAGGTCCATGGTCCCAAAATGTCAACATCAAGAAAGACAAAAACAGCATGTGTTCCAGATTTAAAGAGCTTTACAAAACAAGGCAATAAAATACAATGAATGCATCATCTTGGCCTGGTTTTTGGAGCAGAATATAAAATATCATAAAAGCAATTGATGAAATTTGACTATGGACCAGGATAATGTAATAACGACAACTTTCCAGTTTTTGATAATGACTGTGGTTATGTCAGAGAATTTCTGAGAAAATATTCACTGAAATATCTAAAAGTTCATAACCTTTTAAATAGATAAGAAAAATGTGTGTATATAAGAGAGAATAATAAAGGAAGTGGATAATTCTGAATTGCATAAAAGGTAGATTGTAATTTCTTGTACTATTTTCACAAATTTTCTCTAAATTTAATGTATCAGAATAAAAATCACATACACACCAATCTAGGAGCTGTAGGAAACAAAGGCATGCATTGGGGTGATAGAAGGCTAAGAGATAATGCAACAGAAGCTTACAGTTTTCAGCTCTGAAAACACAAGATTTCTTTTGTTTTAAAAGATGCAATTGTTATCCAGATGAAGATAGTGGAAGAAAGCCTTGGAGAATATAGTGAGGAAAAAATAACTCACCATCTGGAGGATGACTGTACTTAGAGAAAGGTGCATTTGCTCTTGAATTTTATTTAACAGAATGATGTCTACCACAAAAACAAAAAGTACAGAAAATCTCAAAGTTTCAACTATGAAGGATTTTCGTTTATGCTATATGACTAGCTCAATATACACTGACCAAGATAGGTCAGTTTTAGTCCATATCTTCTACCTAGCAGTTGAATATATAATCTACATTTTATGTACATGAATTTTCTTATTTGTAAGTAAAACAACAAGGATATCTGATTCATGGAATTTCTATGAAAATGTAATGACAATTCATATAAAAATTATAAAACATTAAACACATTAATTAGTGATTAGTTAATCAACTGTTAAGTATTATATGAGATGTTATCATGCACCTGCATAAGTATAAAAATTATAGCGTCTCCTGATATTAATAGATACAAATAGATAATACATATCATTAGATTCCATGTTACATGGTGTAAACACTTGTAAAAAGTAAACACAAATTGCTAAAGCAAATTTTTATTTAAAGCTTTAACAAAGAGTGTGATCTTTAAACATAACATACAATCATGAAGACATATATCTGAATTTTCTTAATTTTCCCTCTGCCTATTGTGTTGAGAATATTTTGTTCTATGTTCCATTGGCAAACAGAATTTTGCAAAATGCAAGCAGCTTTGCAGATGTTTTTCAGGTATAGAATCTATTTGAGCTGCTGTCTTGGGAACTAGGCCATTTTTATACAGTGAGTTGTTGCATATACTTTAAACATCACGACATGCTCTCAAAACTGTATAGGCTTTTCATGAAGTCAAACTTAAAATTTCACATTTTTAATTCTACACACACTGATTTATGAACAATAACAGTAGATTTTCTTGACACTATTTTCTGACTTTTAAAGTTTGATCTAACATTTCTGGTTAAGTACATTTTCTTTTTTTTTTAATGTTTTATTTATTTTTGATACAGAGAGAGACAGAGTATGAGAGGGGGAGGAGTAGAGAGAGAAAAGGAGACACCGAACCGGAAGCAGGCTCCAGGCTCTGAACTAGCTGTCAGCACAGAGGCTGACACGGGGCTCGAACCCAGGAACGTGAGATCTGACCTGAGCCGAGGTCGGAGGCTTAACCGACTGAGCCACCCAGGCGCCCCATGGTTAAGTACATTTTCTATTGTCTTCCATGAAATGCCAACAGTTCTAAAACTTTAATTTAAAAAAATCTCAGTCATATATATTTGCAAAAATCATTTAATGTAAAAATATTAAAATTCAGTCATGACATTGAATATGATTAGCACATCTGTGTGTATATACCTATGTGCATATATAATGAAATCCACGAATGTCATAAAATTTAAGTGGGTTAGGAAAGTCACATTGAATGCTTCATAAATCAGTGATAATAACAAATATAGTTACAATATTAAAAAGTCTTTGGAATAAATCACATACATATGTAAACTATGAAAATACTATTTAAATGTAATAGTCTCTATTATTGTGAAAAATAGTGAGCTATAATTTCTGGTTTTAAGTAACTGTTTATAAATTAAGAATTTAGAATTTGATTCTATAACAGTCTTTTATAATATATATGACCATCTCTCATTGTTTTCTGCTTAGGGCCACAGCATATGTTTATTTTGGTAGTGAAGTTGACTATACCACACAAAAAATCTAATAAGGGTTGTTAAAATTTAAGTGACACGTGGAACATAAATTGATATAATGCCTAGGAATTTGTACATCTATCTAGTTTTTAATGATTAATTAGGTTATTAATCATCCAACAATGACTTTCTCTTCTACTTATTCAAATTAAAGAAACTCAATCAAACAAAGGATTAAAGGCTGATTCCAAAGCTATACTCTGTATATTACATAGCTATGCATGACACATTGTAAAATGGTTGAATATAAGTGAGAAAGGTAAACAAAGAGAAAAGAAGGAACTTGCATTAAGAATCGTCAGTGATACATACATTGCACACAATGGGCTGCATGGGATTCCTTACATTTTTACTTGGGGTCCAGAAAGCAACACAGTTATCAGTAACGTGATCTATAATCATCCATCAAATAAATACAAACTAATTGCTTGGCAGATATTTGACTTTTCTTAGTATTTAAAACAGATATATTGATTTTTCCTGAAGACATTTTAAAAAGAGCTTTGGGATTCTCAAAAGAGGTTAAACTGCTAGTCTGTGAAAGCCCTTTAAAAAGGGACTGTTTGCCCTCTTGCTCCTGGACTATTCTCTCTCTTCCTGCCTGTTGAGAGATCTTGTAAAATGTAAATCAAATTCTTTCTCTCCCAGGTCCTCCGACAGTATTTATTGCTTGTGGGCTAAATTTGACCTTCTAACTGGGTTCTACAAGGTTCTATTTGAACTGGTTCTTGCCGGAATCTTATGCACCATCTTTGAGTTGGCATCCTCTCTGCTTCTTCCAGTCAGCTTCTTAAATACGCCCCTTTTTCTGATCTTCAAATAATTCCAACTCAGTGGAGTAGAGTGTTGTTGCACTTGCATTACCCTCTTCACAGAAGCTTTTCCCTCCAGATCATCACATGCATGACTAATTCACTTAATGATGGCCACCGTCCAAACATTACCTCTCCTGAGAGAACTTCCTCACTAATGCTAGCCAACGTGATCACTTTCTCCCACTCATACCCTTCCTTATAACATCCTGTTTTATCACTTTCGTAAAACTTACAATGTGATAATGAATATGTGTGATAATGATAAGTATGTGATAATGATTACTATACTTATTTTTTATTGTTTACTTATTCATGATATATCTCCTCTCCCTCCCCTCAAATATAGGACAGCGTGGCCCAAGATGCTGTTATGTCATTGCTATTCCCCCACGCCTAGGACAATGTCTGGCTCAGAGCAGGCATTTAATAATGATTTTTGAGTAATTCAAAGAATGGAAAACTAGGGGCACCTGTGGGGTTCAGTTGGTGAAATGTCTGACTTCAACTCAGGTCATGATCTCACTGTCAGTGAGTGTGAGCCCCATGTCAGGCTTTATTCTGACAGCCCAGAGCCTGGAGCCTGCTTCGGAGCTTGTGTCTCCCTCTGTCTCTGCCTCAACCTCACTCACATTCTGTCTGTCTGTCTGTCTCTCTCTCAAAAATAAACACTTAAAAATAATAATAATAATAAAACAAAGTTGATAAAAAAAAGAATGGGAAACTCATACAATATAAGCTAAGTACACAGCTCTCTGACTTCCTTGATAATATAAGAATAGAAATAAAATTATCCAAAGGAGTAGTTTTCGATCCTCAAAGTCAGAGGATTCTGCATTAGGAACTAAAAGGGTTGATGAACAACTGTGTGATTGTGATGGTTCTCACATCCTTTAAACTGAGTAAATTCTTTAAAATCTCTTTCATCTCTTGATTTTCTGTGGAAGATATCCTTGGAGACTAATGGTTTTGCCTGTTGAAACAACAAAAATGACACCACCACAGCAGTGTTTAAAAACCAATGATCTAGACTAATGCGTACAATGTACATAACCTTATAGCAAACCTCTCTCAATGTTTTGTCTTTTCAACTAAAATATAATAGCTACTGAACAATATTGGGCTAAGATTACCTCCCTAAAAAATCTTTTTAGGGAAACTATTCTATGTAATTGCTCAGGAAACTATTCTATGTAACTGTTTAAGTGTAGAGAACTAAACCACTTACTTTTTAAATAAAAATTGTAGATCGATAGTAGAACACTTAACTGAGTACAAGGTCATCATATGTCTATTGGAAAAAGAGCCAAGGAAGTCCACGTTAGTAGAAGTAGTTTCTGCTTATATAGATAAATTAAAATTGAAGGTTCAGATTTCTCCAACACAAGATGATATTAGTTAATGGTCTTGTTTTCAGGCCATCAAGCAATGGATAAGCTTTGTGAAGTGTTATTTTATTTAGTCCTCACGACAATTTTCTGGAGATACTATTATTATTTCTATTTTACAAAATCTTCATGTAGTTTGAATCCAGAGGCATTGCTTCTGACCATGTTGCTATCATATAAAGTAAATTTCTTTCATTTTTTAAAATAGACTTTATGTTTTTTTATTTTTTTAATTTAAATCCAAGGTAGTTTACATATAGTGTAATAATGGTTTCAGGAGTAGAACCCAGTGATTCAACACTTCCATGTAGTACCCAGTGCTCACCACAACAAGTGCCCTCCTTAGTACCAATCACCCATTTGTCCCATCCCCCTCCTACCTGGCTTCCAGCAACCCTAACTTTGTTCTCTGTGTTTAAGAATCTCTGATAGGGGCGCCTGGGTGGCTCAGTCGGTTAAGCCTCCGGCTTCGGCTCAGGTCAGATCTCACGTTCATGGGTTCGAGCCCCGCGTCAGGCTCTGTGCTGACCGCTAGCTCAGAGCCTGGAGCCTGCTTCCGGTTCTGTGTCTCCTTCTCTCCCTGACCCTCCCCCTCTCATACTCTGTCTCTCTCTGTATCAAAAATAAATAAAACATTTAAAAAAAAAAAAGAATCTCTGATGGCTTGCCTCCCCCTATGTTTTTCTGTTTATTTTTCCATCCCTTCCCCTACGTTCATCTGTTTTGTTTCTTAAATTTTTGTATGAGTGAAATTGTATATTTGTCTTCCACTACCTGACTTATTTCATTTAGCATAATACACTCTAGTTCCATTCACATTGTTGCAAATGGCAAGATTTTATCCTTTTTGACTGCTAAAAAATATTCCATTCTATGTATACCACCTCTTCTTTATCCATTCATCAGTCAGTGGGCCTTTGGGCTCTTCCCATAATTTCCTATCGTCAGTAGTGCTGCTGTAAATGTTCAGGTGCATGTGCCCCTTCAAAACAGCATTTTTGCATCCTTTGGATATAGTCTAAATTTCTTGAAAACTATTTTAAGCAAGCTACATGGAGGAAAAGTATTTAATTATTACCTATAAAACTATTAAAAGTTGGGACAGTAGTTTCTCCAAAAAGTATCTTTGACTCATGTAGATAAATTAGATCTTATATATGATTTATTAATAGAAATATTCACTTAATCCAACTTCTATAATTAAAGGGGTCATAACACACACACAGTTCAGGAAAGCCTACGTAAACATGTTTCTCAGGTAATCTATTATTTCAAATCACCAAGAAACACATTACAAAGGATCATCAGGCTCATAAGTACTTATGAAAAAATTCATCAAGACAAAACCCTATAGAAACTCCTTCTCATGGCAGCAAAGGAAGATATGATTCCAAAGAGAATCAAAAAGGGGAGATCTGTCTTGCATGTATGGCTGTTGAGAGGTGTCTTTATGAAGATCTGTTAGTGAAAGCATGCTGAAGAAAGTCAATCTAAAACATACTCATGGCCATCCCTCCTGTTAAATACTAGTATAAGAATATTAGGCTTTTTTTTTTTTTTTGAGAGACAGAGAGAGACAGCGTGAGCAGGGGAGGGTCAGAGAGAGAGGGAGACACAGAATCCGAAGCAGGCTCCAGGCTCTGAGCTCTCAGCACAGAGTCCGATGCGGGGCTCGAACCCACTAACTGTGAGATCATGATGGGAGCTGAAGCCAGACGCTTAACCGACTGAGCCACCCAGGCGCCCCTAGGCTTTTCTTAAGACCCTAAATACACTTTGGGTAAAATTATAATAAACTAACAGATGTGTAATTTTGAATGAGTAGTATACATTAATGTGAGGACTCCTCCAAATTCTACTTACTCCAAGATACTTCCTTACCAGGGTCAAAGTGGGTTATAGCTAAATGGGATTTCCAGCCAGATGCCAAAAGGGTTTTCTATGACAGCAGGAGCTAAAGTGAGGCCAGGAAAGACTGGATCATAAATTATAGCTACTGAAGTTTTCAGTTGTAAATTGCCAACAGATAGTTGCAGCACATGAGTACCCGGCGGATAGTCCTGCAGAGTAAGGGAACAGGACACTCCCACCTCGTGAAGGGCCGCTTCCTCTCCCACCGCAAAGTTGCATAAGGCAAAATTCTCCAAAATACACAGATATTATAATGGACTATAACTACAAAGGAAGAGTAAATGAGCAAGAAATGGTCAGATGATGATTTTTATTCTCTTATCATTGAAAATTATTTAAGTGATCAGTTCACTTCCTTTTAAACAGATGGGACCAAAACTTAAACCTTTTTCTTCTAATAGGTATCTGCCAGCTCAGAAAAAAGACAAGATTCTCATTCAAGACAAAAACAAAGAAGTCAGTTTCCTTTTGTAAATAAATTTTGCAATCTATCTCAATATTTTTATGTTAAATTTTTTGTAAATCCTTATTTTGCATAGTTTTACCCTGTGAGTTCAACCACTAATAAACTTAACTCTAAAATTAATTCTAAAATTTCCACTTTGAATTTGACATTTTGTCAACATTAATGGAATTTCCAATTCATTGCTAGGCCCACAATAATAATAATAATAATAATAATAATAACCCAAGTTAGCCAGCCCATACAGAAAGCTTTCCAATGAATTCACATTTTTTTCATAATGGGCATTTGAAAAGATTATCTTTAACACATCATTCTAATCTGATGACTTTTATTTATCTTCCAATTTCAAACACAAAACTGATCTGACAGAACATTCATGCTCTTTTTTAATATAATCAATATTTACTAACTTTGTATTATGTACAAAATACTCTGCAGAAAATACAAAGATAAATATAATATAGTACAATATATCTAGTACATATATCTATACATATAATATAGTACTATATATCTATTACGTATATAAGTTACTGAATATATGCCACAAAAATATGCAGGTAAGAATAATGTTGGGGAACCTGTGTAACTCAGAGGGTTAAGCATCAACTTTTGATTTTGGTCCAGGTCATGATCTCATGGTTTGTGGGACCGAGCCCATCATTAGGCTGTGCTGAGAGCATTGAGCCTGCTTGGGATTTTCTCTCTCTCTCTCTCTCTCTCTCTCTACCCTTCCCCAACTTGCATGCACTCTCTCTCTCTAAATAAATAAATCAATATTTAAAAAAATAATAATATAATACATAAGGGCTGTTATAAAGTTTAAAATACTTTGGGAGCAGAGTGAAATGAGCAATAATAGTGCTCTGGATGCTCAAAAGTACTTCAAAATGTAGGTGACTCTGAGTTGTATCTTAGAGATAGATTAGATTTTAATAGTCAAGTAATGAGGGGAATGCTTTTACAGACAATAAGTGCAGCTTGTGCAAAGGCACAGTATCATAAAGAAAATGTGTATTTATAGAATACTGAATAATTTCAGTATGACCAATACATAGGAAACATGATAGTGAATGACATTATACACAATTGGGACAAAATCTGATGATAAGACACATTTGATCATCAAATGATATCATATTAGCTATTGCAAATTATTTTAAGACAATAAAAGCAAGTAACATTCCCGTATTGATCACCCTGCCTATATTCTGATGTTTCTCTCAAGCCCCTTTATTTTTATGCATGTACAAAGCTATTATGAGATGCATTTACTTTATATTTTATTACTCTTACATGTAAACCATTCTAAAAACTCCCTATCACCTAAAAGACTATGAGTTAAGGCCCCTTTAAATAGTACTAAGACATTTCACAAACTGGCTAATCCAACAGCTTCTCCCACTAAGCTCCCACATTTCTCTTTGCCACATGCTATACTCTAGCCTGAGGGAACTTTGCCATTCTTGTCCATGTTTCAACTCAGTCTAATTATCACTTCCTCTTTTCAACTCTTCCCTGGTGCCTTTTGGTGGTCAGTCACACCTCTCTGTCTGCTCCCATGAAAGAAGGTCATTGGCTGCTAGCCAAACCTCTTCAGAGCTTATTCTACTACTGAGACAGATGCTCGATTAAATAACCACAAAGGTCATTTCCAACTTTTTATCACTTTTCTATGAGCTATTATGTATGCATAAACATTAGCCACATCAATCAACAAGCCCAAATACAACTGAAGTTTTTGCAAGTAGGTAATCCGAATAAAATAAAACTATGTTTCACTTAACTTCGTTTTTATCTTAGAACTTTTGGTGTCTTTCAGAATGGTGGTACTATGTTTCCTATTAGATAGGTAGATATGAATTACTATAGATATATTAGTATATTAGATACAAATGTTACCTATATCATGGCATTTAGGGTATTAAGTTTGCTAAGGCCATTGTAACAAGGCACCTCAAGCTGGGTGGCTAAAACATCAGAATATATCATCTTAGAGTTCTGGAAGCTCACAGTCTAAGACCAAAATGTCAGCAGGATTGGTTTCTTCCCAGGGATGTGAGAGAAAACCTGTTCTGTGCTTCTTGTGGTTTGTTGAAACTCTTTGCAATTACTTGGCTTGTAGAGCATCACCAGACTCTGTCTTCATCTACATGGGACGTTGTCCTTGTGGGCATATTTGGGTGCTAATTTCCCTTTTTTATAAGGGCACCAGTCATATTAGATTATCCTACTCCAGTATACAGCATCATAACTGATTACATATACAATGACCCTATTTTCATATAAAGTCACATCTAAGATTTCTAATTTCAACATAGTGAATTTTAAGGGGGCACAATTCAACCCATAACCTACAATATAATTATGTTTTTAGCAATACTATCTATATCATTAGTATGTTGCCGTATTATATAATACCTTCTATACTATCACAATGATATATATAAGACATAGCACATAATATATATCTATACTACTAAGCATATTATATTAGAAAATATATTAGTACATTTTATAGTACATAGCAAATGATATGTAGGTGATCCATAAGAAATACATTTAATCAGCCTATAGGTCTATTCTGGGCAAAATCTGTAAGCTGACTTATTTATGGGGCAACTCTGAAAAAACTATCCAAAACCATTTTTTCCTCAACTTTCTCTTAACATACTAATTCTTTACAGAAGAAAACACAAAATATTATTAAGGATTGTAAAAAATTAATAGCGTCTTACTCAATATGTTTCAACATTAACATGAAAGTTTTTCTTGGTAAAATTTAAATTGTGTATGTATTTTAAAGCTACAATTTTCAAAGTTGCAATTCTATGACTAACACTGAAGAAATGGGATAGAACTTCTCCTTCTCTCTCTCTCTCTTTCACATATATATATATATATACATATATATATGTGTGTATATATATATATATATATATATATATATATATTCCTATTCTTTCTTTAAAGACATTCACAAATTAGGGCACATGGGTGGCTCCCTCAGTTCAGCCTCTGACTCTTAGTTTCAGCTCAGGACACGATCTCAAGTTTCCTGAGTTCAAGTCCTGCATCGGGCTCCATTCTGTCAGCTGCTTGAGATTCTCTCTTTCTCCCTCTGCCTCTCTCTCTGACCTCCTCTGCTCACTGATCTATCTCTCTCTCAAATAAATCAATAAATAAATACTTAAAAAGGAAGACATGTACAAATTGGAAATATTTGCCAATACGTATTTAGACTGTATTCTCTCTTTTTATACTGGTAAAGTGATTAATCTTATAATAGCAGTTTAGAATACAGGTAACACGAAGTATTATGTCCTGTATACAAATGTGTGTGTGTGTGTGTGTGTGTGTGTGTTGCGTTTGCTAAAATCCATTTTAGTTAGAAGTCCAAAAATACTTAGTGAAGTAAATAGCATTATATAAAACCAATCAAGTGTTACAAAGTGACAATATTTTTGTGAAACCATTCTTTTGCTTTCTCTTTTTCATTCATAGCCTGGTCCCTCTCCCCTACTACCATATCTAAACTGTCCATGGCATCCCGTCAGAGTTTACAGAAATATCTAATCGTAGAATCCATGCTGTTTTTAGAATTACTGCTATCATACTAAAACAAAGCCTTAGGTCATGGTGTCTCATCGAGGCATTGATAAATAAATGTGAATAAATCAGTAGCTATTGGTGACTAATTCAACCTCCCTGGTGATAGGGGCAGGACTGAACTTTCCAATACCTTAGTCACATGATCAGTTGCCCTGGCAATCATCCCCTCCCAACCTCAGGGGCTTTCCAAATGTCACATCATTAACATAAACTCAGGGGTGGTTGAAAGACACTTTTTATAAATGACAAAAGTGTCACTCCAGAGCTGTTTTGAGATCTAAGAATGAAAACCAAATATTATACCAAAGGAAGCTCCTATGGCTAATAAGAAGCTGCAAAGGTTTTAGGGGCCAGGCTAGGCCAAGAGAAAAAAGACTAAAATACATATTTATTATTATGTCACAAAATCACACAGATGTATGTATGTGATCATATACTCCTAGCAAGGTGGCTCTAATTGCAAAAAACCTGCAGTTACTTCTATCTGCCAGTGTAGGTTCTAGCGCGGAGCCCTACTATGTCTGATTGAATTGTTTCTATTCCTGGTTCTTCACTTTATTAACTTTTCATGCCTCTTATAAGGAATAATAATATGATGGTACATATTAAATAATATAATTGCTATAAAGTGGTCAAATAGTCTTTGGCATAGTAAGAATTCAATAAGTCAGTTAACATCATTAGCATCATCATCATCACCCTTTTTTGAAAGAACACAAACCAAAATATTCCCAAGGCTTATCTTTATACATTAGAATTAAAACTTATTATTTTATATATTTTTAAATCTTCTCCTTTCCAGGTCTTTGCAAGGATTTTTAATTACGTTAGGAATTTATAAAATAGTGGTTTGAAATGAAAAGAATCCAACAGTATTAATCCAAAATATTAATAAGCTATAAAATATTTATTAAATAAAATAATGCACCATCAACTCTATTTCAAACCAAACTGTATAAAGTAATTATTGAATCCATTAAATATAATTCTTGACAACTGACAAATTTGAAAGTGACACAAACATTAGTCGTCACTCATTTTCTTCTTCCATTTGTTGACAGTGCCATATAATAGCTATCAATTGGTATTTTTCTATGGCTTTTATTTTTGGACAATTTACTCTTCTTGAGAAAATACTCAGAAAGAACTCTCTTCCCCCCTTTTAACCCTGGTTACCTTGCTTTCTCATTTATCTGAGGTTGACTTTGCTGTACCAGGATTTTACAGGATAGCACTTACTTGTGTATATCTTTATATCCCTTTTATAGTCAACTTTCTGTGTCCTGTGATTTAAGATTTCTCTAAAAGGCGCATATATCTGAGTTTCAGCTTTTACCCAATGAAAGACGTTTTTATCATCTAATATGGAGTTAAGGCGTTTTACATTTGTTGCAATTACTGACAATTTGGACTATTTTGTCCAATTTTCTTTTGACATAATTTGCTTTACTTTGCTTTTACTGTCTTTTGACTCTTGTTAAATTAATTAGTTTTGTACTTCCCTTAATTTTCATCTTCAGAGTTGCATATTGTATATTTCTTCCTTGTTTTTCCTTCAGTTATTAACATTTAGGTTTTCTTAAGTTTATTTATTTATTTTGAGGAGAGAGAAAGAGAATGTGTGCATGAGTTGGGGAGGGGCACATAGAGAGGGAAAGAGAGAGAATCCCAAGTAGGCTCCATACTATCATCTAAGAGACTGATGCAGGGCTTGAACTGAAGAACTGTAAAATCATGTCCTGAGCTGAAACCAAGAGTCAGTCAGACACTTAACCAACCAAGCCACCCAGGCACCCCTGTTAACATTTAGAGCTACATTTCTTTTCCTAATAAATACTAATATTAATCAATGCCTTGCTTTTGATCCAGAACAAGGCAGGTTGAATGGCCTATATTTTATAGTTTCTTATCAACTTGTCCTCCGCAGACTGTCACGCCTTTTTTGCACATTTAGTTCTAATTTTTATTACCCATAAAACTATATTAAACTTATTCTATTTTATAATTTACTTCTTATTTTTTATTGTTAGTACTTAGTAAGTATATTACTACATTTTACCAATGTGTGTTCTCATTGACATTTTGTCTTTTTTATTTTCCTTCAGCATTCACTTTTTCTTTATTTGCAGAAATGCATCTTTCAGAGTTCTTTTATTAACAGTCTCTAGGATTATTTAGGTTAATTTTCCTTTCTCAGCTATCATATCTGAAGAATAGTTTATGTCCTGATGCCATTTTTCTGTAGAGAATCTGAATTTGTCCCCGCTGGTGGCCTCCAGGATTTTCAATCTATCCTGATATTCTGCAACTTCACTGCAATGTGTTCATTCCACATATAGGGCTTCTCAACCTAATGGTTCATACATTTGTTCATTCTGGAATAATTGCAGATTTGTTATTTCAAATATTTCTTCTCTACCATTCACTTTATTTTTCCTGCTTATTCTTCTTTTAGAAGTATGTTACAAAATGTCCTAATAACCTCCCTGTCTCCTTATTCCGGTTTTCTGCCTGCCATCTGTTTATCCCTCCATATTGGTTTTTGGGATATTCTCTTACTCTGCCTTTAAATTCACTAAGTATCTGTACAAAGACTTCAATCTCAGTGTTTTCCAACTTCCATCTCCTCATGGAACTTATAGAAAATACTAATACTTGTAGGACGCACTTGAGTAAAGACAAGCCTGCTCATTCTACTAATTTGCTTTAAATATTTAACATAACAATTGAATTCTTTCAGTACCATCTCCAAGATTTATAACTAGTGTTGTTAACCAACCACAGTCACTAACATCTTTAGGTACTCAAAATTATAGTAAAAATTATAATATAAAAATTATATTTTTGACTTAATAATTCGATTTTGTAGTTTATCTATACCAACTGACATGTCATCATCACGAGTATTAGTCACATTTTTTGAAAACCAGACCTTTCTATTTTTCTTGTTTCATTAATACCAAATGTTGACAATTGCAATGCAGGTTAATTAAGAGAATGGTTCTGCAATGTGTGTGCTATTTGGATTTCAGCTATTAACTGCAAGACATTACAACTAGTGTTCAAATGAATACTCTTGTAATGTTCTCATAAAATAAGTTTAAAAAGTCCAAATATTTTTGCCTACAAAGGGTATTTTTGTAACAATTTGCTAGTATAATTATATAAGGCTTATAACTATTGCTGGTATAACTACACAATACATGGCATCATTGCTTCATTTAATAAAGTTTCTAATAAACTGTTTAGCTTGAAAATTAAAAGAATTGTTGAGTCACACGAAGATACCTTTGTATGTCTTAATTTTTATTACGTCTTCCCTCCTTCCTTCTTTCCCCTTTTCCTTCCTCTTCCCATGTCCCTCCCCTCTCCTCTTTCCCCCAATATCTCATTATCTCTCCCTTTCTCTTTTCCTTTCTCTTTCTCATTTCATTGTGTTCATTGATGACTACATTTACTTGTGACTTTGATGATTGAAAACAAAATGTCCATTATGCTTAGACTATAAAAACGTGTAAAAAAACTAAATTATTTTAAATATGAAATACTTAAGTCAAAATATTTCTGCCTTCAGAAATCAATTTTTAAAAGATAATGTTTTAAAAATTTGTAATGAAGATGTTGAAAAATCTAGCATGGTTTTAATAAACTAAAAATTGAAATAGTAATTTTCTTTAATTCAATAAATAATTTTATAAAACCACAAAAAAGTAATGGTATATTTATATATGATAAGGTATTTAAAAGATCATTTTATTTATCAACATAGCTAGTTTTTAGAAATAAATGAACTTTTCATTCTAAAAAATAGCTGATTATAAAATTCCACCAAATATCAAACTAATTTTTGATTTCTAAAGTAATTTTTAGTTTCAAAACTTAGTAATGATAAAAGAGAGAGGATCAAAAAACAGGAAATGAATGTACTCAAGAATGTTCTATTTCAGCACGTTCTATTGCTAAGGTCAGATGCTGAGAATAATAACAATTGCTAGAACAGTTCAACAAAATTTCTAGAATATAAAAAAGTGGAGAATTAAAGAATAAAGTATATAAAGTATAATACAAAACATAGATTTTTGGTGACAACAAAAAGTACTAGTAATTATGAAACTAAGTGATGTATTTACGGGGAAGATAGGGAAGGGGACCATGCAGCATAGCCAATATAGAACATTCTCTAGTGTCAGGGACTAGGCACAGAGTCACATGGACAGAAATATAAATTATGAATTCAGGGATATTATAGAGGAAGACATGAACATTTTCTAACATAATTTCAATGATTGTGAAAATATTTTTAAGTTAAAATTTATGATAATTTGTATCTCATAGTAAATTATAATTTACTAAAAGAACAATAGTGGTGGGAAACTCTGGGCTTATTTATTTTTTTATCTATATGTTGATTTTTTTCTAACTAAGATAATTTTAATCCTCTATTTCTCATTTCCAGATTTTTACAATGTGTTATACATTGTTTGTGGTAGCTATCTCATCCCAAAACTCTTTGAATATCATAAGTCATTGCCAGTACCATCAACTTAAGAGCTTAGATTGACCCAAAGCCTCTGAGCTTGGGGCCTGTGCATCTCCTACTTTCAAACATCCTCACCAAGATTAGGGTTGAGGGGCGCCTGGTGGCTCAGTCAGTTGAGCATGTGGCTTCGGCTCAGGTCACGGTCTCATGGTTCGTGGGTTCAGCCCCGCATGGGGCTCTGTGTTGACAGCTAGCTCAGAGCCTGGAGCCTGCTTCTGATCTGTATCTCCCTCTCTCTCTGGTCCCCCTTTGCTCGTGCTGTCTCTCTCTGTCTCTCAAAAATAAATAAAAACATAAAAAAAAAGATTAGGGTTGAAAACCACAATTCCTAATACAGACTTTTCAGTCCTTTTAATCCTATTATGCTTTTTTAAAATTCTGCTGTGAATTTTCCTCGCTTAAGTCTGTAGACTTTTCATACAGTAGTAATCCCCCTATACTCTATAGTTTTTGTTTGTGAGCTCATCTTCATCAGTAATCATCTTTCACTATGTCTTTGTAGGGGGCTTCTACTGTTACTTTTTTCCTTGTGAGTTCTGTAACACTGCTGATAATTAATTGTTGATTTACTAGAGGTTTAAATGTCATTGTGAGCTTGTTTGCTATCTATTTTAAATTTTATTTCTATTTCGTTCTTTGTAAAACTGACAGCAAGTGAGAGTTATGTTTTTACTCCTTTAGTGGCTGATTCTCCTATATTTCAGCCAAGATCGAGAATTATCTTCAGGTGAGGCCCCAAGATAGGAGATAGACATGTGCTAGTCCTTATTTATAGGCAGTGTAGCACCATTCTGGTTTCTGGGTTTATTCAAACCAGTTTTAACTGTGGGTCCTCTCCGGGTTTTAAATCTTATGCTTAATATCCATATTTACTTCTTGTCCCTCTGTGGGTCATGTGAATTTAATTCCTATTCACTCTTATTATTCTGAATACCTATTTTCTTTCTGGTCACCTGGGAATTTTCTTTTCTTATTTTTGAACATGGCTATCTAGTAAAATTAAATGGAAGAGTACTCCAACATGTGATGAATCAATTATCTTTACTAGAAATTCTGAACACTGACTTTATAAATATAATGATATGATGTGATCTAAAACAATTTTATCAGATTAGAAAAAAGAATTTTGCTTCTTTTATTCTTGAAAGTCATGGTTTCTCTGAACATATAAATAAAGACGCAATGTTATCCTAAAATTGACTGACAAAATTTTTAAAGAACTTGGAAATAATTAGTTTACCACATTAGGCTATTTATGTCCTCAGAAGTATATGTAAATATATTGCTGGAAAATTTAAAACACTTCAATATTTGCCTGAAATGTGATCAGATTTCTACCTAAAATACAATATATAAAGTCAGGTACCATTCACATTTTAACCCAACTTTTTAGTGGTTTAATAAAGCAATCCAGATTTATTAAACTCTCGGGAGTCTTCTATGCTTAAATATTTGTTTATTTTTATAGTACAAACCAGATCCTGAGGTTGCTATAGTAATGGTCAAACAAGAAGTGTAGATAATGATATTTTTGAGGTAGGATAACAAAAGAGACTTAATTTTCTCACAATGATTATATTTTCTTCTCTGTCCTGGTTAGAAATAACATCTTAATTACCTTATTTTTTAGTAAAATATTAGAATATCCTTTATGATTCCAATTTATATATTGTCTAAAGTTTGCAAAAAACCTTATCTGTTAGAAATTTTGTATCAATCTGAAATTTAATTCCCATTTTCTTACTGTGAATAATTCTATGTAGTTTAGACATTTGAATTTTCTTAAATGTAGAACAGTTTAATGAATCTGTTATGTGACTGCTTGTGTTTTGTATACAGTCCTGACAAAAAGTTTTTATAATAATCTTTCTCTCAAAAAGATCTATGCTTGACTAATTTGATTATCCTTAATTCACAAATCTTTTTTCCCATTGCCTAGCCTTGCTCCTTTACCATGTGAATTCCTTACAAATCTGATCTTTCTCTAATAGTACACTGTTCTTCTGCCTTCAGTATTTCTGACTCCCAAGAATGGAAAGCAGACTTTGTCAGCAACAAAGCACTAAGAATTTTTAAAAGCAAGAATAATGTTTCAATAGCCAACTCTTAGCTTGAGAAGTTAAAATTTGGAAGGCATGCTTTATAAGTTCTGATATTCTATCAAATTTTAATAGTTTTAATTGCCTAATTATCTGCTCCAGTGCAATAATAAAGGCTTTTAATATTTCATTTTCTAGTACAGGAAAAGGTATTCCAGTCTGTGCAAGAGAACCTTCTAACCCTCTGTTGAATGTTAAGTTGAAGTTCTTTCATATAATCTTGCACTTTTGTAAGCTGGCTCCATCTGTCATCTTACTTTTGTTCCCTCCACCTCCCTCCTTACCCAAATGTTACTTGTTTATTCAAGGAACACCCTCGTTTTCTTTCCTTTATCTTTTTGTCATTGGAAGCTCTGCTTTTTATATCCATTTTTATACTCTTCAATAAATTCCTCTCTCTGTCCGTGTGTGTGTGTTCTTTAATGCAGGCAATAACTTTGTTTCTAAATCGTATATGCCTCCCCGTGCCTCTGAAAATTTTGTTCTCTCTCGATCTTGTCAGAGCACCTCCCTTAATCTGCCTGTCTGTGCTGCACTGAATAGTTAGAACAGAATCAATGCTTTTTTTTCTGACACTGACAGGAAGAACTGCCCTGAGCACACTCAGCAGAACAAGGGACCATGAGGTCAACAATAAGAGGATTTAAAGACAACTTCTAGGCACAGAATTTCTACTTAGGAAATTCTGTGATCCATTTTGGGTCTTCTTGACCCAAACGAACTGAATAATCTATGAGAAGTATGCAATAAATAGGAAAATTATATTATTTATTTACAACTTTGGGAATTTATTCCTCAAACCATGAGTGCACAAGAAATTCCAGGGTCTCATGCACAGAAATACTGTCACGAATGTTCAAAATATTACTATTTTTGTACCCAAGATCAGTACTTTCAGTTTCTGTTTCCCACACTGGGATCAGCCCATCAAGTTATTCAGCCTCATTCTTTATTTAGGTACGATCTGCTAACTCTTAAATTTTTGACACTTCACAAATGAAAATGAAAATGTTTACTTTCAGTTTCATTATAAGGTAGCAAAAGAACTAATCAACAGTAATTAGGGCTTTAAATATTCTTCAGTGATGATGCTCCCATTATAATCAGCTTGTGAAACTATGTAAAAATTTCTTTTCCTGCAAAAAAGGTAATGTTCAATTGAGAACGTTTGTAAGAAACCAAATCAGCCACATTTTTGAAAATCATTTATCTCTAACATAATATTTTTCTATAGAAAAGGAATTAATGTATTGAAATTCACAGGAAATTTAAGCCTGAGTGACAGATTTTCATAAGTAATACTATGCCTATCATTAACCAATTTCAATGATATCTCAATAATTATTAACTATGTTACTATCTCGACTTAATCAAAATTCTTTTATGACTTAGGGCAAATGACAACATCAAGGTAGGACTTATAATTTAAACCCATAATTGGTCTCAAAATTTGATTTAGCTTCATTTATACTAGGAATAAAAAATAGAGGCTATATGTCTCTTCAAATAATACATTTTACAAATAAGCATCTAAAGAAGAAAGTTTCACAAGAAAGAATCTTTATATGCTAAAAATATGCTACACTAAGTTTAGGTGTTGTTACACCATGGTTGGATCATTCTTTACATGTATGTTGAAAACAGTGGAGACTAAGTTTTATATGTTTTTGGAAAAGTCTTTAATGATCAGGTTTTTTGACGGGCACAAGTTGAAAATTCCCCTTTGAAAATCAAAGGGATTTGGTTAAAATTTGAAGTGGAGCATCTGACGGGAAATGATGTCTATGATGGTTTTAGTGATCACAACTCTTGTTAGTAATACAGATGGAACTCGAGCTCTGACAAAATAAAGCATTCGCACTATAAAAAATATATATCTATTTTAGGAGATGACAGCTTATAAAATAGTTTACATTTTCTTTGAAAATACTTGAAGCTGGTGATGTTACCATGAACAAAATGTATATCCTTTATTCTTTTCCAATCCATCACTCTTCAAAAACAAAAAAATCTGAATTAAAATATTGATTTACTTAACATGGGTATCGATGTTTTTAAAAATCATCTTGGGGCGCCTGGCTGGCTCAGTCAATTAAGGGTTCGACTTCAGCTCAGGTCATGATCTCACAGTTCGTGGGTTCAAGTCCCGTGACCGATCTGTGCTGGCAGCTAAGAGCCCGGAGCCTGCTTCAGACTCTCTGTCTCCCTCTTTCTCTCTGCCCCTCCTCTGCTCACTCTCTGTCTCTCTCTCTTAAAATAAAATAAAGACATTAAACATTTTTTAAAGTCATCTCTTTGTGTCACCTTCCTTAAGCTGAACTCTTTTACATCAGTGAAGATGAATCATTTTAAAAAAACAGTTTAGTAAACAAGTGATCACTTGCTGAATTAGCTACATTAGAAACCAAGTTTATTAGAAAGAAAATAGAGCTGATATCTTAAAGGAGCTTAGTCTTACCAAAAAAGTGATTTTTGCAGTTTTGTTATTTTATTACATGTATTTGTATATTTGCTTGTATTCCTGTAAGTGTTGCAATAGTTAACTTTACACCTAGCCCATAGTGTGAGCTGCAGGGTGGTCGCTAGGCAACCTAACCAGAACATTAAGTACCAGACTCTTCATTTAAATCTGTGCGAAAGCTAGAGAAGTGAGAGATTTTTATGGGCAGAACTTTTCAAGTTGATTTGGCTAAACGAAGCAGCCTGCAATTTGTATGCCTCAAATCTTGTCAGGTTGGCAAAGGCCGAAACGGATTTTGCTTTAGAAGATACTATGACTTCTGTGAGGAAAGGTTTCCTTTAAGGGGTAGACTAAATTTTATTCCTAAGTAAAAAGATGCATTTTTCAAATACTATATAAATTTCATATTTGGTATATGAATAAAAATTCCTGTATTACTTGACATTCTGAAAATAATTCTTTTAAAGTGCATTTATTATGACATTAATATTAACCCAAACCAATCTTAGATATAAGTAGAAAATCTTTACTCTTCTTCATAGACTTACAGAAAATTTCTATTTCTAATAGATTCCTGATATTAATAACTCAAGTTAAAGAAGTCGATAGAGTTTTAGTTAAAAAACTTACAAAGTATTTTTTTATTTTTCATCTTTTTTATGGCTTTTAAAAAATTATTTCCTTGTTTGAATGTACAGTTTCATTAACTATGTATGCACCCTCTTAGTTTATAATTGCCTGTTTTGAGTTTTATATTAATATAACCACATTATATATTCTTTTATAAATTAATAATTTTTCTTTAAATAATAAGTTGTGAAAAATATTTGGAGTTTTACATGAACTGTAGTTTACCAATTTTATTATAATGTATGACTTCATTACGTAGAACTCTGATATAATTATTTGGGTCACATTGATAAATAAAATGGGTCAATATATTAATAATTTGTCTATCTTACTGTGAATGCAAATTTAAAGTGTTTCCAATGTGATGGTATTAAAAAAGATCTGCTATGATTCCAGTATACATCTTCTTGCATATCTGTGAACGTGTCCTTCATGGCATATTTCAAAGAGTAGAAGACTAGGTCATAAGGATGATAAAACCTTTAATTTTACTAGACTTTAACTTTACTAAGTAACGACAACTCGCTTTCAAAAGTGTTTCTACAATATATGCTCCCACTGCAATATTTGAGCATCTATTAGTTGTTCCAAATCTTCACCAAATGTGTCACCCTCAGATTTCTTAAAAAAATTTTTGGCAACCTGGCAAATCAATGTATCTCACTGTGATTTTAATTGACATCTTCATGACTGATCATGAGAATGAGTGCCATTTAATATATTTCTCATCTGTGACCTGCCTTGTGGGAGATATCTTCTCCATTCTTATCTGGCTGAGCCTCCCAGGGCTGTTCCTCCCAGTAGCAGGATTATACACTCCCGTCCTATTGAATTAAGAGTGGACACAGGGTGGTGTAAACAGTATGTCACTTCTCTGCACAGTATTTTAAAGCCCACTTGTGATTTTCATAACTCTATCCTCCTCTGTTCTGAGGGCAGTAATATTCCATATGGGTTCGCTCCAACAGCCAGAGTTCCTAAGTAAGACCAGAGTAGGGTCAAAACCCACCTGCTATGGACATGCAGTGTGAGAAATTAAGGTTTGCTGTATTAATCCACCTACAACTTTTAGGAACTTAAAAATGTATATTCTGGACACTAGTATTTGTTGAATTTAAGCTCTGAAAATACATCCCATGCTATTTTTTTTATCATTCTTTGTGTGGTGTTTTTCGACGAAAAAAAATTGTTAAATAGAATTTATATGAATTTTTCAATCTTTACCCTTCTAAATAGTCCAGTTTAAAAATCCTTCCCTTGGGAGGCCTGGGTGGCTCAGTCGATTTAGTGTCCAACCTCAGCTCAGGTTATGATTTTGCGGTTTGCAGGTTTGAGCCCCACATCAGGCTCTGTGCTGAGGGCTCAGAGCCTAGAGCCTGCTTCAGATTCTGTGTCTCCCTCTCTCTCTCCCCCTCCCCTGGTCTCACACTCTGTCTCTCTCATTCTCAAAAATAAATGGAGATATTTTTTAAAAAATAAAAATAAAAATCCTTCTCTTTTCTGGGATCATTAAATTGTAAAAGCATTGATGTTTACCTTTCACATTTAAATAGAAATTCACTGTAAATATATCAAGCCTTGAGATTTGTCTGCTTGTTTTTATTTTTGTTTTGTTTTGTTTTGTTTTTGAGAAATGTTCAACTACTAATTTCTTAATGACTATAAAACTGTTTATAGTTTCCATTTTTCTTTAAGTTTTAATGTTATATTCTAGGAATTTAACTTCATATGCATTTAAAATTTTTTTAAAAAACTTTTTAAATGTTTATTTATTTTGAGAGAGTGGGTATGTGAACAGAAGAAGGGTAGAGAGAGGGAGACACACAATCTGAAACAGGTTCCAGGCCCCAAGCTGTCAGCACAGAGCCCAATCAGGGACTCGAACTCACAAGATCATGACCTGAGATGAAGTTGGATGCCTAAGCAACTGAGCCACCCAGGCACCCCTACATCTTTGAATTTATAAGTATAAAGTTTTTCATAATATCATTCAATACTTTAACATGAAATACCTATAATTTTCTAATGTATTTTTGCCATCTTTATTTTATATAAATTTAAGTATTATTTTATCATTTTGTTAGACTTTTGTATAACCAACTGTGCCTTGGCTAACCTTTTTTTTTGAATGCTAGCTTACTTTTTAATGAATTTCTACATTTATATTAATATGTCCTCCACTTTAAATTTTGTTTCAATTGATATTTTTCTAATAACTTGAAATGAATGTTAACTCATCAATTTTTTTCTTCTCTATTTCAGTAATTAGGTCTCAAATCACAAGTTTTATGAGTAACATTTCATTATCATTAAGTTCAAAATAAGTTTTATTTTCAATGTTCAGTTCTTTGTTTAATTCCTGGGCTATTTAGAGGTGGATTCAGTTTCTAGCATCTTTTCTTTTGGATATTTTCTAGTTTCACTACATTTGGTCACAAAATTTTAGTTCTTTGCAATATGTTAAAAAATTTTGTATGGACAAGTATATGATCAAATTTAACAAATATTCAAAGTGTGCTTTTTTATTTATTTCACATTTGTGTGCAGCGATAATGTAGAAGGATAAATAGATAAATTTTTATCAGGCAAATATTTGTGAATTTTAATGTTGAAAATATCTCTATCCTTTCTATTATTTTGATGTGTTTTATCAATTTATCAATTATTCATAGTGGGTCCATAGTCATATAGTAAAATTTCTACTATGAATTATTGTTTCTTCTTATATTTCTCTCAATTTTAATTTCACTTATTTCAAAGCTGTATTATTGGTTGCATAGAATTATAAAATATTTATCTAACTGCTTACTTGGGCTAACTCTCACTTAATGTTCTGCCTTAAAATAAATTTTGTCAAATATTATAGTCCTAATAACTTATAAAAGAATTAAAAATGAATGTAACACCAGACCTCCCAACAATAATGAAATAACATTTCCAAAGTGCAAAGGAGTAAAATGATCAGCCTGGAATTAAAAAGGATACGGCAAAACTTCTAAGAGTGAATGCCAACCAAATTTACAAAAATTTACCATCAAGATACCTTCACTTGGGAAACTACTACGGTTTTAATTCAACAGTTAGGAAAATAGTCTGACAAATTAGATATTGAGTGAAAAAAAAACTGAACAAATAATACATAGCAAATGTATAGGCAAACTTTATAAATTAATCTTGGGGCGCCTGGGTGGCTCAGTCAGTTAAGTGTCCAACTTCCGCTCAGGTCATGGTCTCCCTGATCGTGAGTTCCAGTAATGCTCTGTGTTGACAGCTCAGAGCCTAGAGCCTGATTTGGATCCTGTGTTTCTTTCTCTCTCTCTGCTCTTTTCCCACTCATGCTCTGTCTTTCTCCATCTCTCAAAAATAAATAACCTTTTAAAAATTTAATTAATATCTATATAATTCATAAAGTTAAACCAAAATATTTTTAAGTGTATTTATTTATTTTGAGAGAAATAAAAGAGAAAGGGGCAGAGAGAGAGAATTCCAAACAGGCTCACTGCAGTCTGCATGGACCCTGAGCTGCTTGAACCGTGAGGTCATGACCTGAGCTGAAATTGAAGAGGACTTTTAACTGGTTCACCCAGGCTCCCCCTAACCAAAATATTTTTTGTTTAAATTCTGATTGTTATTCATACTGTTATCTTTATATCTCCTACTAACTCACACATAGTAGGAGGTTACAGACAATGAAGCAGATAGCAATGCCGTTTTCAGTACAAATTTGCTTATAATATAATACTTGGTAAATCTTGTGACCTCTAAGGAAAAATAAATGTTTATTTTTACTCTTTGTAGTCACTATGTCTAGACTGCCTAGCACATAACATTTTCAATGGTTGCTATTTGGATAAGTGAGTGATTTAATAAATGAATCGTATTACCTCATTGATCTTCCAAAAATCAGACTCCAAACATTGCGATTTTGTTCTGCTTTCTAAAGCTATTACTCATGAAGTGCGACTGTGTGCATTGTTGGCCCCAAAATTTGCAGTACATTCTCTCCAAAATGCCCTTGTTTAATTATGCTTGCTGTAACCACTCAGGCAGCATGAAACAAGGCTAGGGCAGAGTTGTGAGGCTGGCAACCAGGGAATGCAGATCATTCAAACAGAGAGAAGCTGGAGGCATTGGAGTGCACAAATAGTAAGTGAGGTGATGTCCTATAAGAACTAATGGAATCCTTTGGTGGATGTCATAAAAGCAATTTCGCAAAAATGTTTATTTTTTTATGAAAATCCCATTGTTAAGGTGATCTTAACAGATGCTTAAGAACAGAAGCAAAATCTGAAAATAGTCCTGAGCAAAAGGGCATAACCATTCCAATACAGAATGACCTTAAGCAAAATAACAGAAAGGTAAAAGAAATCAACAGTGTTTGGAAGACTCAAGAAGAAGAGAAACCAAACTTAACCAGAGAAGAGAACATTATGAAATTCCAAAATTCTGGTACAAAATCTTCCCAATCTCTAATGAAATGGTATAAGAAATTCATATCAGGAACCTGTATTATTTAAAGATAGTTCCCTTAATTAACCCTGGATAAGAGTTTTCACTTACCCATTTATTTGTGCATTGGTAAAATTTATTATCTGAACATTTAATAAGTGCTAGGCAATAAGAACATGAAAAGTTTCTTAATCTCTCACTGTGTGAGTTTTATCACCTGGTAAATAGGGCTAATATGCTCTAGTCACGGACTTGCCTTAAAGATTAAATGAGTTGCTCCAATTCAATTGCTTAGGACAGGAACTTATATACAGTGAGCACTCAATAAATGCCAGCCAACATTGATGATACATATCTGCCAAATAAGTGAAGGGATAGCAAGGAACAATGTTCTGTATAAAGCTCTTTTTTGTCTTTCCAAGTCAAAGTTGAGAAATGAAAACCAATGATAATTACACTATAATAATTATGAACAAAAAGACAAGGTAAAAAGAAGTATTTCAGAATGTTCTTTAATCCCACCTATTCAAGTATTTTTCATTCTCCCTCCTTGAGACAGAGTCTCCGTGACTGAGGAGAATTTTTAGTCTTCTGTGAAGATATCAGCCAAGGACCTAACTGTACTCAAAATGTTTTCTGGGGAAACTATGACCCAGATCACGATGTTTAATTTCATTGAACATGGTAAATGAGAGAAGAGGCTTGAAGAAGCCCAGAAATAAGAATTCTAAAAGAGAAAGTAAATGCTTCACAACTGAGACACTAAATACAGGATGCTGGTCAGCGGGTATTATGAACACCCCCACCACTGGCTTCAAAACAGAAGAACAAAAATCATGAACTTTATGAATGGGCACAGCTTTGGACTCACGTCGTTCACAGTTTTGGATTGTGTTTTGTTTTGTTTTGTTTTGTTTTATCAGATATTAGGTGCCTGGGGAGGTAAGAAGAAAGCTGAAATAACATGGGCTTCTTTTACGTTATTGATAATAATAGCATTAGAATCAAATGTCCCCACTCTCAGAAAAAAACGATCCATAACTAGAAAATATTGAGAGAAATGGTAATAGTATTTGTGACTAATTTGTGTAATTATTGTCAAGATTGATGATAAATAGAGCTGCAATAAAGTAATTTTCAGCCATGAAAATCTCATTATTATGATATCTTTACAAGAACCTATATTAGATTATTGTTTAGAACATGTTTATAATATGTGTGTGTGTGTGTGTGTGTGTGTGTGTGTGTGTATACACACCACTTCTTTATCCACTCATCTATCAATGGACACTTGGGCCACTTTCATAATTTGGCTATTGTAAATAATGCTTCTATAAACATAAAAGTGCATGTATTCCTTTGAGTTAGTGCTTTCGTATTCTTTGGGTAAATATTCAGTAGTGCGATTGCCGGTACATAGAATAATTCTGTTTTAAGCTTTTGTGGAGGCTCCATACAGGTTTGCAGAGTGGCTGCACCAGTTTACATTCCCACCAACAGTGCACGAGTGTTCAGTTTTCTCCACATCCTTGCCAACATCTGTTGTTTCTTGTGTTGTTGATTTTAGCCATTCTGACAGGTGTGTGGTGGTATCTTATTGCAGTTTTATTTGTATTTCCCTGATGGTAAGTGATGATAAAAATTTTTCCATGTGTCTGTTGGTAAAAGTGGCCACTTTGTAAAACTTCCACAACAGCTTAGAAGATTAATAAGAAATGTTCCATAAAAGTTTTGAATATTGATAATGTTACTGAAGTGACAACCTTCCAAAATTACTACCTTGAAGAATTATCATTTGGATACTGAAGTTCTAGTGTGTACATTTAGTAAAATAAATTCTTTGATTTTTTTCTTGCCAGTCTTCCGGATCTATATATGTTTGTATATTTTTAAAAAATGGATATTTTAAGAGCATTCTCAAACTTTTATCGTTATTTTTTTTTACCACAGTAGGTACTACTAAAAATAATGACATAATAGAGAATTCATAGGAATTCAGTGAAGAGGGAGTAACAGATAAAGAAATATACTTAAATATGCTCAATGATCCAAAATCTCTTCTCAGATACTACTCCTAGCAGTATACAAATCCCTAGTAAATCTGGGTGCAAAAAGTTACATTTGGAAAAATATATGAAGAAAACAAAAGTGTGGACATTTGGAGAGCAAACAATGTAATCGAGAAGAAGAGAGAGTTAAAAGAAAGGCATGACCCATCAGTGGGTTGTGAAAACAGGGTTAACCAAACTAGATAAATAAATAAAAGTAACATCATCTTCAATTTCTAAAATAATATTCATCATGAGACCGAAAGAGTACCCAGCATGGAAAGACCTCCTAGGGTGATGGATACGGTGAAAACATAAACATTTTTCAAAAACAATTACAGCAATTTCATGCTCACAAAGTGGATGAGGGGAAAACCAAAACTTAAGCTCGCACGCCAGCTACATGGGGAAGAGCGCGTTACCCTGTCGCCCATGCTTGCAGGTTTTACTCTATTACTGCCTGATGTATTCGAGCATACCAAATAGGTATAAAATGATGGTAGATGACCTCCTGTGGGAGTCTGTGCACAGAAATTGGAGGATGAATCAGCCTGAATTGAATTGTGTTTCTCTCTCCCACAGATAAATATTGCATACTAAATCAGTTTCAGTGTACTCACGTTGCCTTCCATTTAGCTTAATACATGCAGTGTCAAGTTATTTCAAACAGTACAGTTTGACTCTATGCAAACAGTTTGTCTAAGGTGAAAAATTTGAAACAGTTAAAACAAAGTATAATGACATTGTTTCCCCCCCCCCCCCAGCATCTTCCAGGGAGTAGTGAGAAAAATCTTAGAGCTGAACACCAACTTAACGGGTGTTTCTAAAACCACTGAGAGGCATGAAAAGCCCAAATCCTTCGAATTCTAAGAGAACCTACTACGTTATTTCATTCAGAGAATTCTGCGAACTGAGATGCCCTTTGGTTGCTGTCTCAGTCAATTGGAATAAATCAAGTTAGGTCATATTTTCCAACAAGAAGTTTTCACTAGACTATTATAGTCCTGAAAATGTTGTCACCTACACATCTCACATCAGAGACACGTGGTTTTTTTATTGTGCAGAACTGTTTGCCTACCTCTGAAGACATATAATAATACAACAGTGTGTGTATACATGTGTACATGTATGTGTCTGTGCAAGTAATAGATGCAGAGTGTAGTTTATCAGCAGGTAATGAATGCTGGATTAAAGATCATGGATAAACTTACAGTAAACATGTGATACTACTTGCCCTGCGCTCTTTTCTCCTGAAAATATTTTAGTGAACTCCTGAAGAAAAGGGAGGGGCAGGCAGAAGGGAAACTGGTGATAACTGATGCAAGAACTACAGTGAATTCAACTCACTTACATTGGTCAGGACATTGCTTATACTGCGCTGAGATGTAGAATAACAGTATTGAAGAAAATTGGAGTTTCTTTCTTTTTAATGTAAATTCAAATTGATATAGGGACTGTGTGACACATAAAATTATCTACGGTTGAGGTGCTTTCTCTTTTCTTTAACATCTCTCTCTGAATGACCTGACATTATAATTTAAAATGACTCAACACCATTTGTGCAATTTACATATTGGGATGGGGAAAGGAGAAGGTCATGTATGACGTGGCCAAACTTTGTTTAAGGGTAAATTCCTGCTGATAAAAAAAAAATGACTTATACTTACATCACACTGGCCAGAAATTAGTCACACGTCGCTCCGGGTTTGTGGACACTGGGAAATGTAGTCTGTATTCCAGGCAACCGTGTACCAGGCTAAAACCTGGGTGCTCTATGACTATAAAGTAAATTGAATACTAAGTTTCATACTAATCAATTCTATTATCCTAATAAAAAATTCTTATGTCATAGTATCTTATTGTCCTCATTCTACTAAGACTTATAAAACTTATGAGAAGTGGTATGATACAACTTTTTAAAAAATCATCTCTGATGCTTGTTGATTGAATCCTGGTTCTGCTACTTTCTTGATAAATCATTTCTTTGTACCAGTTTCATCAATTAAAAAAATGGAAATCATCTCATTAGGTTACTATAAATATTATATATGTTTTTGGATTCAGACACCTGAATGGCTCAGTCATTTAAGCATAGGACTCTTGATTTCAGCTCAGGTCATGATCTCACAGTTTGTGAGTCTAAGCCCCATGTCATGCTCTACACTGACAGCATGAGGCCTGCTTAGGATTCTCTCTCTCCCTCTCTCAATCCCTCCTTCATTTGTTCACTCTCTCTGTCCATCTCAAAATAAATAAATATTTTTAAAAAACTTTAAATATGTTTTAAGATGCTCATGCTTCATACCGGACACATAAAAATGTAATCAATTTAGCATGTAGAATTATCTATCTGTTTTTCTCTAGAATGTTTTTGAAAATAAAATCCTTATTGGGCTCTTATAATTTTTCACTTTTAATGCCTATTTATAAATTTCTATTTTACTTTCTAAAAACTCATACTGTTTGATCATGCCAAATATACAGCTAAATCAAGACCCTAAAATTTTTTTTCTTAAGTTGAAGTTTTTATTAACAATTTCTAACAAAGGTGTTTTAAAAAATTTTATATCCAAATCTATAAATGATGTCTTTATTAATTGGGTAAACACGTTTATCAATGAGCTTATTCTTATTTTTAAAGGCTAACGTTACAAAACTCTGATTATGTTTAAGAAAGAAAAACAGACTGTTTAGACAAGAAACTAATAACTCTTTAATCTTTCTTTCCAAACATATGGCAATAATAAAGATTTGTGAGTATTTACCAGAGCACAACACAGCTTGAGTAATAAGCTCAGAATGCTGAAGCCATCCTGCTGAAAGAGAGTCAGATAAAACTCAAGAAATTATGTGGAGTATAAATTATAAGCAAACATTAAACACAACAAACCCGTGGCAAGGCGCTGATGTTCTGCATCAGCACGGGGTTTGGCGGTAGTAATAGAGTGTGCGGTTCGTGCTGGAGCATGTGGATGTGCTCATATCAAAGGGAAAAAGCACGATTTCCCCACAATGGATCAACAGTGAATGGATTTTATGACCCAAGACAGAAGAATCGGAGAAAAGACACATGCTGGGAGAGCAAAGAGAAGGAAACGAAAGGCAAAGAATAAAATAGTACAGGTGATGAATTAAGTTTGATATAAAAATTTTGGATATGAAAGGGGAAAACAGAAACAGAGATAGGAATGAGAGAGAGATGGGAAAGGACAGACACAAAGAGAGACAGAGAAACAGGGGAGAGATGTCAACAAGGTAAAGCAAAATAGGAGATCTCATTCTCAAAACGCAGGCCTGAAAATAGAAGCTAAAATGCGAGGCAGCTCTCCCTCACAAGTGACTTCCTCTCCCTGGCTCCGCCCTCTCCGGCCGTTCTAACAGGGAATAGGCCTTTTTGCAGTGCCTTCTCATCTGTCTCTCCCAATGTGAGGCCTGTGTCATCCCTCAGCCTTGACGTCTTGCGTCCCACTTCATATACACATCAGTACTTGAATGACCGCTGTTGCCTGGGAAATCATAGCACCTTGGACACGTACGTTTCTCCATGACAGGTAGATCTATATTGAAGCAATGGACACAAGTACTTCAAAGACATTGACATCTATAGTCTAGAAGTACACTGTCATTTACAATCTAGAGATGTGCTGTTGACATGTCAGCCTCTGGTCACATTTGTCTATGAAGCACTAGTCCAAATTGAGATGGGTTGTAAGTACAAAACACATACTCACTTTTGGAGGCTTAATAGCAAAAAAACATAAAATACTTCATTAATATTTTATATCGATTATGTGTTAAAGAATATGTTTTGTTAATATTGAGATGAAATATATTAATAAAAATAAAATAAAATATTAAAATTTAATTAATTTGTTTCTTCTTTTTTTCTAAAGTATGGGTACTAGAAAATATTAAATGACATATGGAGTTAAAATCAGTATATTTTTATTGGATTGTACTGGTCTAGAACTTTACCCATCACAAGGCAAAGTTATTTGTCTTTCTATAAATTAAAAAAGGGGGGCTCTGTCCTAAGTAACTATAAAAGCCTTATAAGTGCTCAGACTAGCACATGGCCCAAAGTGTAATGGTACATGGTTGCATTGGCCAAACAGCATCTGAGCCTCCCCTTTATCTAAGGAATTAGGACATGGGCAGCCCAATTTTGTTAAGCCAATTATACCAATCACTACTTCTTATACTCTTCAGTCACATTTTATATATTCTTTCTTACCCATAATAAATCACATAACAGGCAAAATTATAATGTGTGCTCTATATAATAGAATATATTATATATATACTATATTTCATATATATTACATAGTATATATGAGATGAAAATTATATATGTACTACATATAGCATATATAGTTATGCTATATATACTCAGAGTCAGAGTAAAGAAATATTTTAAATATTCATTGAAAAATATGGTAGTTGACATGTATTGAAATGAGGCACAGAAACTAATGTATCCTAGTCAACATTAAATATCTCAGAAATCAGTATTTGATGGCCACGTCAATCAGTAGCAGGAAAGTCCTACAGGAGATAAAACATTACATTTCATTCATTATAACTTACTTATTTTTCAAATTTTAACATCTCTGAAATCAAGATGCATCTTATGATTGATGGCATCCTATAATTTTTGTCAGACAGCGCTCACAGCAAACTCATCACTGCTCGTGCATGTGCACGCATCATTGCTACTTGTGGCATGGTAATACAACTGAAATGTCGACATTTTCATCTCAAGCTATTTAAGAACCATCTGGGGAAGGAATATGAGTTCTGTTTATATTTTGAAAACCTTCCATAGACACATTCTAGTAAGATAAAGCAGCAGGAAAAAGTCTTGTAGAATTGGTAGCCATATCATAGAAGAAAATTCTGGAGATAGTGCAGAGCAGCCTGAAAAAGTTATCTATTGTCAACTATCTTAATGGTCCAGGGGACAAATACTTTGGGAGACAAAAATAAGGACATTAATAAAACTGAGATGAACAGTAACTCAGACTCTTCATGTAAAGAATTAAAAAACAATACCTTAGCCAATTTATTTCCCTTCTATTTCCCATTCATTCATTCACCAAGGTGATTTGAGATAAAAATCTATATGTAAGTCTGGCAGACCTCTTTCAAAAAGTATAAAAGTATGGTTTCAAATTATAGTAATTTACTGGATGATAGTTTAATTTACAACTTTTTTCTTAAGGTTTTAAAAAATAATGATACTTTGATTAGTATCATTGTAACTTTAATAAAGTAGATCTTAAATTGTAAGATTGAAAGTAGGCTATTCATTGTCAGTGCAAATATCTGGAGTCCCTCTGAGTTCACCAACTTTAACTACTACGCTTTGAGATCATTTTGTGATTCTCAAGAAAATTTCATAATATAATGTTTGCACTTCATCTTCTTATTTGGTTGTCTTAGGCCGTGTTCATTGCTTCCCCAACACAAGGAAGGAAAATATTAGAGAATTTGTTCATCTTTTAAAAAATATTTTTGCTATTAGTCTTCCAATTTTTGTTACTATTCATTAGTTTTAGTCCTTTACTTGTGTATACCTACATAAAACCGATTCTTAATCTGTTAATTATAGAGTATATTTATTAAAATTTGATATCTGACTCATCTCTTCTATTGTCTCCTCTTGATTCCTATTTTTGTGTTTTTTACATTATATATGTTTACAATATTTAGATTCTTAAACTACAATTCAGACTGCTCCTTTTTTTCTATATGTTGATTGAACGAACTAAAAAGCAATATATAAAATCATATTAACATGCTTAAGTAACTGCTTTCATCTTCAGGATCAAATACTATGACTGAGCCCATTTAAAAAAACAACATAAAAATATATCAGTTAAATTTCTGTCAATTGCTTGAAAATCATACTGCATTTTTTTCTGGCATAGATAGATAAGGCTTTTTTTAAAGTAGCTTTTTCTTTTTGTTAGAATTATAGATTAATTTTTCATCCTGCTTATAGGCAGAAAATTTCCTCACAAAGTTTTAACTTTCCTTGAATTGCAATGTAACAACTTTTTGGGGATATGTTTTATAGATTTCTCTTGTTTCTTGCTACTGCTTTAAAATTCAGCACCTGAAAAAATTTTACTCCTGGGTTTAGTGCACTGTTTCTTTAATTTCATGGCTTCTTGCTTTGTGTGTACACCCACACACAAATAAACACACACATATATATGTATGTATACATATATATATTTAAACTTTTCGTATATATATGTATGTATACATATATATGTTTATCAGCAAGTAATTTTTTTCTCAAGAAGAGTCTATAAAAGATAGATAATATGTGGTTTTTTTTGTGCTAAACATTTTTAGTTTCCTGTCCTTAAACCTAATTTGTTTGGTGTTCCAGAGAATGTAATTGACTTACTTAATACTCTTTCTCAGCTCCAGGCTCCCTTGTTGGTTCTTAATACAAGGCCTAAGAGAACGAAAATCAGTACTCAATTCTCAGCTTCCTGGCAGCTATGGATGGCCAAGAAATGCAGTTACATTTGATGGACGGAAGTGAAATCTGACTAGCAGAGGGACATAACAAACTTTTGTTTTCTAAAGAAATACAAATTAAAAGATCCCGCTGGTATGGCACTTATACCCTTTTATTCCTACTTATGTGCGTGCACATTATTAGGAAGAATGGGCAAGAAAGGTGGCCAGCAACTAATCTTTGACAAAGCAGGGAAGAATATCCAATGGAATAAAGATAGCCTTTTCAGCAAATGGTACTGGGAAAACTGGATAGCAACTTACAGAAAAATGAACCTGGACCACTCTCTTACACCATACATAAAAATAAATTCAAAATGTATGAAAGGCCTAAATATAAGAGAGCAAGCCATCAAAAAAGAAAGAAGGCAAAAACCTCTTTGACCTAACTGCAATAACTTCTTACTCCACATGTCTTCAGAGGCAAGGGAAACAAAAGCAAATATGAAGTATTGGAACCTCATCAAAATAATACGCTTCTGCACAGTGAAGGAAACAATTAGCAAAACTAAAAGGCAACTGATGGAATGGGAGAAGATCATTGCAAACAACATATGAGATAAATGGTTAGTATCCAAGATCTATAAAGAGTTTATCAAACTCAACACCCAAAAAACAAATAATCCAGTGAAGGAATGGGCAAAATACACTTTTCCAAAGAAGACATCCAGATGGCCAACTGATACATGAAAAGATGCTCAACACCACTCATCATCAGGGAAATACAAATCAAAACCACAATGAGATACCACCTCACACCTGTCAGAATGGTTAACATTAACAACTCAGGCAACAACAGTTGTTGACAAGGATGCAGAGAAAGAAGATCTCTTGTGCACTGCTGGTGAGAATAAAAACTGGGGTACCCACTCTGGAAAACAGTGTGGAGTTTCCTCAAAAACATAGAAAAAGAACTACTCTACAATTCAGCAATTGAACTACTAGGTATTTCTCCAAGGGATACAGGTGTGCTGTTTTTTGAAGGGGCACATGCACTCCAATGTTTATAGCGGCACTATTGGCAATAGCCAAAGTATGGAAAGAGCCCATACTGTCCATCAATGGATGAATGGATAAAGAAGATATGGTATACATATACAATACAATATTACTCAGCAATAAAAATGAATGAAATCTTGCCATTTGCAACCATTGTGGATGGAACTAGAGGGTATTATGCTAAGTGAAATTAGTCTGTCAGAGAAAGACAAATATATGACTTCACTTGCCAGAGTCCAGCTCCAGTAGGTCCAGGATTCCCTGAAGGATGGATAGTGTTGGTGAAAGAGAGTGAGAGAGCCTCAAGTTTCTTTCTGATCACCAGGCAGGAATCTCTGCTCTGTCTGATTCTCTAGCTTTATTTATGGTGAAAGGTACAATGAGGCAGAAAGAGCAGTAAATTATTTCTCAGATAATTTTTACAATTTTCCAGGACATGGATTCTGCAGAAGTTACAATTCTAGTAGTAATGATTGTCATAAAAAAAAAGAAACACACAAGACTTAGCTACAGGCACTGATGCTATTATATGGGAAAGGCAGGTATTTTTCACAAAACCTCAGGTATAGGCCCAAGGAAGCAACCTTTAACCAAGAGGGAAACAGCATTATTTAGTAAAGGTCAGTTTTTTTATGAGTAAGGGTCATTAGGCTGTTTATAACTCTAAAAGAAAGTTTCTAGAAAAACAGGATTCCCAGGAGACATAATGCCTGCTCTCGCAGTCCCAAAGACAATTGACACATTTTATTGTAGTAATGACTTTTGCAAAGGCATCCAGGCCCAGAAAGTAGTCAGTTATCAGTTAATTGCTTAGCTAGGAGGAAAATTATATGTTGCTTGCCTTAGTCACATTAGGGTGTATCTAGTTTACTCATCTTTTCCCTGACCTCAGGGACAGGGCAGGGGGACAGGCCACTCCTGACACTAATCAACAAAGCACCTCGAGGTTTGGTGCCCAAGCAGAAATGAAAGTTACAAGAGGGTAGATTTTGGTAGCTGAGGGCAAGAGACCGAGCAAACTTGCCATACCCTCACCAGGAATTTTCACTCAACCAGTAAGTTCAGATGGCTTCCAACATTCACTCATATGAGGACTTTAAGATACAAAACAGAAGAATATAAGAGAAGAGAAGCAAAATAATATAAAAATAGAGTGGGGGACAAAACATAAGAGACTCTTAAATATGGAGAACAAATAGAGGGTTGCTGGAGGGATTGTGGGAGGGGGGATGGACTAAATGGGTAAGGGGCATTAAAGAATCTACTCCTGAAATCATTGTTGCACTATATGCTAGCCAACTTGGATGTAAATTAAAATAAATATAAATAAATAAATAAATAAATAAATAATAAAAAGAAGGGTAGCCAACATCTGACCAAATATCCATAGTTGGTCTGAAATTGAAATGGAAGTAGATGCTCTTCTTGTGGTTGTTTGCTAAATCTGGCAATTCGAAGGCCATCCTAAGATTAAACACAAACTCACACATATTTGGAAGAGATCTAAAGAGAAAAAGAGTATCCATTGTGCTCCCACTGGCATTGCAGCCAAAATTTTTTTAAAAAATTTTAATGTTTTTTATTTATATTTGAGAGACAGAGAGAGACAGCACAAGCAGGGGAGGGTCAGAGAGAGAGGGAGACACAGAATTCGAAGCAGGCTCCAGGCTCTGAGCTAACTGTCAGCAGAGAGCCTGATGCGGGACTCGAACACAAACTGTGAGATCATGACCTGAGTTGAAGCTGGACGCTTAACTGACTGAGCCACGCAGGCGCCTCCAAAATTTTTAAGTAGTATAAAATCAAATGGAATGGACTAAGGAGTTATGAATGTTCATTTGCAAGGTGAGTCAGCTCCTAGAAGCTTTTAAAAGCTTGAACTTCAGGAGAAGCTAAGGAGAAAGGAGTTTGAGTGATGAAGAATAGAGAGAATCAAATGATCCACTTTTAGTTCCGTCTTTTAGTTCATCAGTGGGTGGTTCAGAAAAGAGGTGAAAGTTCTCAGGTAAAAGTTTCCTGTATGAGAAATATATAACATATCTGAAAGAATATACTCCCTGTGTACTACACATTTTTTTCAGTGCCCCCAATATAAAGGAAAAGATATTAAAGTGGTTTTGATATATATTTGATAAAATAAGGAACATAGGGAATAGTAGGAATCTGTGGTGATGCACACAATGAATGAGAAGGGGCCCCTGAGTGGCTCAATCCGTTAAGCATCTGAATCTTGATCTCAGCTCAGGTCTTGATTTCAAGGTGGTGAGTTCAAGCTCCTGTTAGGATCTGTGCTGGGGATGAAGTCTACTAAAAAATAAAAAAAGAAAGAAAAAGAAAACACTTATTTTCCAGGAAAGTAAAACAAGAACATTAACCCACACAATATTTCTTGGGCATGGAGAAAGGCAACGTCAGGTTCAAAATAACCAATCCATTTTTACTGAGTTTGTGGAGTTCAGTCTGAGAAAACAGAACCCTGTTAATGTAGGCTTTCTCTCCAACCAAGTTTAGGGTTTTGTGTATGTGTGTGTGAGTGTGTGTGTGAGTGTGTGTGTGTGTGTGTGTGTGTGTGTGAGTGTGTGTGTGCGCGTGTGTGGGAGTATGCATTACTCAAGCACATGAGTGTTTCAGATGTTGTGAACATTAATTCTATATGGAACTATAAACTATATCTGTATATATCCACTACATATGGCCAGACTGTAGTTACCTTGTGTTATGATTTTTAAAAAGAGAAAATTTCATATAAAAGTATATTAAGCTACAGAATCTTTCCTGCTTCTAAACAACATTTAAAAACCAGGATATATGAACCATCTTCAGAGGAATGACCCTTTGTTTTGCAGTGAAAGAAAATCTTCTGGGTTATCACCCTTGCTGCAAAATATCACAGAGTCTGCAAAATAAGAAAGTCAATATGTATTAGACAAAGAGAAGAAACGAGTGTATAACGAGTGAACAGGAAACCAGCAATGAGGAAAGCAGCAGGGGGCTGCTTGTTGAGCCCAATGACCTTTTTCTCTTCTTAACACATTGAAGATTGTGTAGATCAAAAAACAAAAAAAAAAGATTTCTTTAATTCTTTTGTTCTAGGTATGCAGATAAGGATTTTTGTCTTTTCTATTTTCTATTTAACTTTAGTAATTTTCCCCATTGAGATTATTATGCTTGTAAATTCAATTCACTGTAAGCTAAATAGGAGAAAATAATAAGTATCTTGGAGTTTTACCCGCTGCTATTTATAAAAGTCTCTGAGAACTCCAAGTATTCATCCCCTAACAAGTGATACTATATCCACCAAGGGAAATGAAACAAAGCTTAGAGTGAGTCTTGCAGCCTATTAAACATTTAATAAGTAATAAGAACCTATCAAAGTATGGACTATTTTTTACATTATGACTGCAGACAGTTACTTCCCAATTTGATCTGTAGGAGCAGGGAGGAAAGCTATTGTGACGGGAGAATCAAATATAAAGTGACCAAGAATAGCTGATTTATTGTATTTGACATTTGTTAATATGAACTTTCAAGGACTGGTCATGAATGCAGACAGTTTTGTACCATTGTCTATGTATGTGTCTCTAACTCAATATCTCAAAATATTGAGTTTCTATTTCATTTCCAATGTCTTAATAACCACTTTGATACATTCATTAGTCAGATCTCTGGATTGCAATTTGTCTTGTCTTGTGATATCATAGACTAAGACCAATACAGGAGACATTAAACATAATTTGATAATTCAGAATGCCTCTCATATTCTGCTTGTCAAGACTGGCTAAATTCACAGACTCAAACTAGAATATTTCAGTAATAGCAAGCTTACAATCCACTTCTATCAGTGGCCTATCAGTTGCTTCTTCATTCCACCTTCCAAATCTAGCCTATCTTTATGACCTTCTGAGAATAAGGCACATTTGTCAGCATCCTGTACCTTTGAAATCAAATTATCCTCACATGTTGTGATAGGTATGCAGAATTCAAAGATGGCCCCAAGATTCCTGCCCTAGCTGTCGTGTCTTGTGTAATTCCTTCTTGAGTGTGCTGGGACCTATGAATATGATGAAATATTACTGCCATAATTATGTGACATTTCAAGGCAAGACAAAAGGACTTAGTCTAGATAGGTCTGTCCTAATGAAAGATGCAGTCTCAACTTTAAATGTAGTCTAGACTTCTCCCCATTTCAAGGATTCTCTTCATGACTTTGAAGAAGTAAGCTCCTGTGTTGTGAATGGGCAACATGGTCAGGCATTGAGGAGACCTCTGGCTGCAGAGGGATCCTCAGCTGACAGCCAGCAAGCACACAGAGATCTCAGAAACGCAATGACAAAAACAAATTCTGCCAACAACATGAATGGGCTAGAAAGTGGATTCTTCCCTGCTCAGTCTTTCAGATGAGAGCACAGACTGCCACATCTTCATTTCAGCCTTGTTGGCAGAGGACCCAGTGGAGTCATACCATAACTTCTGACCTACAGAAGCCATGAATTAGTAAGTGGGTGTTGTTTTAAACTTCTAAGTATGCATTTGTTACGCAGCAATAGCAAGCTAATATAATACATGGCTTTTAGGCTAGGGGCCTTATCATCATAATATAAATTCTGTTTGATGTTTTAAGGGCTCTCAAAGACATTGAATGTTGGATGAGGCTAATACAAAGCCCTAATCTAGGGTTGAACATATAGTACATGCTAAATAAAAGTTGTATATGTGACTAAATAAGTGGTTAACTTATAGTAAATACTTTGCACTGCAGATAATAAAGCACTTTGAGATACATTGATTTTTTAAATGATAAAATACTAAGAGGAGTGTTACTGTTAAACATACATTTTGGAAGTGAGAAAAGTAGATCACAAGAGGTAAGTGACCTGACTAAAATTATGGCATTGGTAAGTGACCAAATTTTCCATCATAATCTGTCCACCTCTGCTAAACAGAGGTATTGAGAAAATAAGCAGATGGAAACACATTGAAAATAAATAGGATTCTGATTAATCCATGAAAGCAAGTAGAAATAGCATCAAGAAAATTATTCTTGGGGCATATTATCTAACATCTTTGAGTTTCGATTCATTCTTCTATAAAGTGAATTAAAATAGTACCAAACTCACAGAGGACAGAGCATTCCCATAATCATATCTCTTGTAGAATGATAAAAAGAAAATGGAAAATATAGAGTTTTGACACTTTACAGCTTTTATAACCATGAAACATGCCATCTTTATAGATATCTTCAAAAATATAAAAAATAATAAAGAAAATTTAATCTCTTGTGAATGTAATTTTTAAAATAAATTTTACACACTTAAAAGAAGGCAGTGTTAGTGGCCATGGGTTAAAGTTTTCTTTTGTTTTTGAACACTTTACTTGAATGTTCCGTAGGGGGGTTGTGTTGTTTACAAAAGTGTTTATTAGCTCCAAATTTTTCTATTGCTCCCAAAAGAACATAGAAAGTGGGGTTCATTTAAAATCACAATAAAAGGCTAGCATAGTTCTGATTTAACTATTATCCTTAGAATTTCTAAAGCAGTCAAAATCACTCTAAAATATAGTAAAGGACTGGGTGATTTCTCAAAAGATCTTTAATTTTCTGAAAGGAGGTCAGGATGTATCTTTTCATTAAATATTGGAAGGAAAACCATTTAGCTTCTTTAGACACTCTCATTGAAATAAGTTTCTCCTTAAAAATAAAAGCGAGAACATCATCAAATTTGTACCACTTAAAGAAAAATATTAAGATACCTTCACAAAAATTTTTCTACCTTTAAATGGCTTGAAAATTGACAATATATTTCCAAAATTTACTATTTTCCAACTTGCATATACATTTTTAAAGCCTAGTAATTACTTTTGATAATTCCCAAAGAATTCACTTCAGTTGTTTGCCCAGAATAACTCCATTGGATCTTGAAAAGGACTTCCTGACAGATAACTTAAGTATGAAACATCTTGGAGGATGATTGACAGATTTTCATATATACACTAGAGCTACAAAAAGTAGATGTCATTTTCTGGGCTTGAAAAAAAGTGAAGTTTAAAATATCTAGTATTAAATTTAACTAGCTATATTCTTTACTGTCACAAAATTAATACATTGATATGTTGATTCATAAATGACAACTAACAATATATTCTATTCAGAGGAAAAAATAAAAATTAACTATTGATGTATGTTTATTTTTTCATCACCATGTATTGGGAGGATTTATGAAAAATTCTCACTTTTTAAAGCATGTGGGTTTGTCTCTTTTCAGCATCTATGTTCAAAATATAAAATATTTGGAGCTAACCAAAAAAAATCAAATCCTTGTTCATTTACTGTAGTTTTATGATTTATCCTGTCCTAAATTCTAGCAGTGCTTATCTTACATGTGAATATAACAAAATGAGTTATTCATCATCACAGATATTAAACTCACACCAGATGTCTTTACATAAGTTTTCACACAAAGCCATAGTCGTTATTCTTCCTATGATGGGATCTTCAAATGCAAGAAAATTTCTATTACTATCTACCCTCACCAAATAACAAAGAAATTGTGATTTTTTTAATCTGTCTACATTTTTCTATTTAGTCACATAAGTATAAATTAATTGTATTAATTATCTGAGAGAGGGAAATAAAATCATATATGCAAGGAGGAATGCTTTAATTTTCAGAGATTTGGAAGGAGACTGAAAATGATTAAGAAGATAACTTTCTTCTGTGCCTCGAGGCAAAAGGAAAAGCAACGTGTACTCAGAGTGCCTTGAACATAGTATATGTTGACTGTATAGCTTGACGGACAGGATAGAATTGCGACATTGTCGTAAATTATATTAGCAAGTGTAAGTGATTAATTATGCTTATAGATACATTCACATTCATCAATAACTAGGCAGACAGCAATAAGACAACACCTTTAGTGTTTTATTAGGTAATTTTTAAATGTTGCAATAACTGCAACACACAGATGAAGATTTTTCATAAATAAAGTTCTAGAAACTAAAAAGAATACCTTTCATTCTCCACATGAGCATATCATAAAAAAGCTACGATAGGTATTGTTGAGGTTAGACACCAGGAAGAAACTGAGACATACGTTAACACTAAGATGTATTATTAAAAAACCTGAGCAATTTCCTACAACAATTAGCAGATCATTTTACTGACAAATTGTTACTTTTTAAAAATCTCTTTATCTCCTGGAGAAATTCAATTAGGTGCCAGCAAGTCCCCGTTGCCTGAACAGCAGTCTCATACACCTTGTCCCTGTCACAGTGCTTGATATTATCTAGAGGTGAGTGACAGGCAAGTCCGGGACTAACAAAAGCTCTCTCTGTTCCTGTCAGCAAGCTCTGGTATGTCTTTCTTATTGGAAGTACCCAGGAGCTTTCTCTGCACAAGTAGAGTCCTAGAATAGGACTCTCTGTTTTTAACCATTCATATTCCTGGATGGAAGCGCATCTCTCCCTTTATCAGGGAAATGCCTGCCCCCTTTTGGCCAAAAACCAGCAATTTAATTTACATTGAGAAAACACAAACCGTAACATCCTGTCTTCCCTCTACATTGTTTCTGTCTTAAATAATAGCATGAGCACTTCTTGAAATGAAGAAAAAACTATCATTATACCAACTTTGAGTTCCAAGCAGACTCTTATCTTTTGTTGTTCTATGGAAGTAGGAATTTGGAAGGCCCACATAATTAGATTCAGTTTCTGGATGAAAGAGAAAAAAAAAAAGTTTGCATTCAAAGAAGTTCAAGTTTAAATCTGCATGTCTACAGGCATCATATATTTAATACTTTTCCCTGGATTCGGATAATTATAAGAATAACAATAATAGCTAGAAACATAGGTGTAAGAATTTTATAAGTTAAATGTCTAACCTAAAATTGCATATTTATTTAAAAACTAATTTTATGTATCCCGTAACTCTTAAAAGGCATCACAAATCAATACTGCCTAAAAGAAAAAGCAAACTACTAAGTCTGTATCAGTTGTTAATTGATTGCTTGATTCAAATACTGTGATCAGGGAATACTGTTCCATGAAAAATATAGAACAGAATGTGAAGGAAAAGATACCCAAGCACAAAAATAGCTGATTCAGTCATGAATGTGAATAATCAAGGAAGTAAAATGAACTGATGTCTTGGGAGAAAAATAGAATTTAAAGTGAGTGTCAGGTTGGCCAAAAGCTAACCTTTGATCTGCGATTGACAATGAGAATGAGGTTGCAGGCCCTATTGTAGACAGGAAAAGAACCTAACTAACACTTTTTGCTTTTGTACTGAAAAGGTGATTATTTAATCAAGAATGACATTGGATTCACTTGCCTCTTTCTGTTATTCTCAGCACCTATGTTGATATGGGACGGCATCCATTTCTTTTAGAAACAGACTGAAAAAGAAATGGTAGGTTTTTTTTAAAGCTTGTTGAAAAAACCTATACCTATTGACAAAGCCATGATATTTTATTTATTTTTTTAATCAGATCTGGTAAATGCACAGCAATGCTTTCTGGAATCTTCCTGAATCTCAAAAGCTCGTCGTTTCAATGACTCTTTGTTCTAACTAGTTATTGTTTGTTAACATTCAGATTTGTATTTACATGAAAGTAGCGTCCATTATCCCTGAATCTCTCTCTCTCTTTTAGTCTCTGTCTCTGACTCTCTCTCGCACGTGCACACACCCACACACACACCACTATACTCAGAAATTGTCTGTTTTGTAAAAATATAAACCTGATTCGCTCTCCCACATTTTACCCTGAAGGAATAATGCCGTTATAAGCTAATCAAGATGAAAAGAAGGCCTTCAGGTTTTCCTCAGCTTGACTGGTCTTTAGATAGGCTTATTCTTGACTCTGGGCCCTGAGTTCCCTTTTCTTAGAACATTTACCCTAGAAAACTTGTAATTATAAATTCTTTATCTTCTTTTCTGAGACGTAAATCTGTTTTAAAGCCTCTTGCAAATTTTACAGCCCGGGAATGTTTTCCTTGAGGACGCGGATCCATTCTTTTGAAATCTATTGATCAAGGAAGATGGCACCTCTCTCTCAGCTTCTGGAGGTGAGGAGGAGCCTAAGTAGGCAGCCTTGGTTCAGATTGTAAACCTACCTCTTGTCATGAGAAGGAGAGAAAGTTTGTTTTTCCTGCTGATAAGGCCAGTTAACCAATACAGGTGGCCTAGAATTCCCCCTACTCAGCTCTTAAGGACCTCAGCTCTTAAAACAGTTTCCTAACCTTTTCTGTGGAGTTTTCTGTCTGTCTGCCCTATTATGATAGTCACAATAAAGTCTTCCCCACTTGTTTCACTTCTACCAGTTCAACGTTTGCTTCAACAAAAGCCAAAATCATGATGTTAGGAAACAATGTATGTTAGTGTGATGTGGAATGATACTGGAATCTTTGTTCAAATTCTCTGTTGACAACCTCTTTCTGAAAGCCTCTTTCCATTTGTATCTAGAGATTTTTCTTAATCCTTATCCCTCTAGGGATTTATTTGCTCATGTGACTCACCATCTAAGATACAGCTGAAATGTCTCTTCTTTTGAAGGTGTGTAAATTTTCAGAGACTCTTGGGTGTAGGTTTCTAAGACCTAAGAAGTAATTAGATACATACTTCTTTTCACGTGTTAATCTTTTCTTAGATTGATCTTTCCTAGTCTGTGATCCTTGGTGATAGCAAGGTCATGAGGACCAAGGTTAGGATGAATGGATAGGGTATGGAAACTTCTTTGTCTCATGAACCTCTTGGACAGTTTGGTGAAGCCTATGAACCTCTTAGAATATTTCCACTTAAATCCATTAAAATAAAATACTCAGAATGAAAATTAAAGCCAATTATTTTAAAATATAGTTAGCAAAATGTTTTTAAAAGTTATTATATACTAATATATTTGTCTTTTTAACACATTAAATAATAAAATATAAAGGCTGGTCTATTATTAACCATAACTTGAAAGTGGTGACAAGTGATATTTCAAGATATCCACAACAACTAGGTAAGAAGAAAAAAGATATTTAATTTCATTGGTATATATTAACAGATTAGCTGATTCTACATTTTTGTTGTTTTGTTGTTGTTATCTATTCATAATTGAAGGTAGTGTTAAATTCCAGTTGGAGATTGGGGGGGAAAAATGTTTTTTACTTTGTTTTTGTTTTTTCCTATTCAACTATATGTATAGCCTGGCCTAGAGTACAAGGATCAGAAGAATGTTCTGATTCTAAGTCAGAACTTCTAATGAAAACTTATGGCCATACTAGTCCATAGTGATCGTGTGTAGGAAATTGTCACTGAATCCCTATAGAACTAAACCTTAAATCCCTTCCAAATATCTTCTGTATAAAACTGAATCAGTGCTAGAATGAAAATTCAAAAGGCTAGAATTCCAGCACACTTTCATCACATCTTACTTTTATTAATCTCTAACTGCATAAAATGTACTCACTCATCTGACTATGCTAAGTTCCAATGCCTTGGGGACAAGCTGTTCACTTTCAGTGGATATTTTTTTTAATGGGAGATAGGAAAAAGCCCCCCAGAGAAGGATTTCTTGAGTAATGGCAGAGATAGGTATCATTCACTTAATGTAATCTCTAACCTTTTAAATACATTGAGTTTTAGAAAAACTCCTCCCATAACAGTTGTATAAAAGTGAGTTTGTTCATATATTAGAATGGCATTATGCATTTCTCTTAAGTGCTGGTTTCTTTGCAGCTCCCATATTGCATAGATTTTTGCAGTCATAATTTTGAGTAGACTTTGAAAAAAAAGTAAAAGAGAAATATAGCTAATGAACTCTGTAAGAAAGGAGTATTATATTTGTTTACCTTTGCTAACTATTATCAATTTATGTTTCATTCTGATACCAAGAACTATCAACCTTATTAAAAATAAAAGGACTAGGAATTTCTTTTAAAGCCAATTTCAAACCAGTTCAGGGTGGAAATACTAACTTTTGAATAGAGGCTTCAACAATACCAAAGGTAGGTAGAAAATGGTAATTAAAATTAAATGTAATGTATTTAATCCTATGTGACATAAACTTTGCCAAAATTTACGATTATGAGCCTGAATTCTTTTTTTCTCTGCAGTGTGTTTGATGCTTCCCTGCTAATTCTTTTGTGTTTTATACAATGCCAAAGTTTAAAAATTTTCCCTTTGAAAATTACTAAGGAGATGTATAGAAACAGAAATAACTCAATCTGCAATTATGTTTATCAGAGAAATCAGGAAAGCCCACGCCACCCGTTCCCATCAGATAATACCTAGATTGTTTCTAAAAATAGAGTTGTCTGAAAAACAGACTGTCAAGTTCGGTCATAGATTGTTTCTCTGCATCAGGCCAGCCAACAATAAAAGGATTTGGCCAGCAGACTACTCGTTTGCCACCTCTTGTTGATTTGCATAAAGCACACCAGAGTTAGAAAGAAAGGAAAATTGAGGTGGCATTTTTGGTCTTGCAGCCAGCTCATTGACATAGAACACCTCAGTCTCTGATGCGGAGAGAGAAGGGACCACTGTGTGCATTTTGATTTGAGAGTCTCTCAGATTATCCCTTGACCTAACTCCACTCAATCAAATGCCAGGAACCGAGGGAAACGGAGGTTATTATAAAGAACATGGCAAATCAAAGCTGCATCGCTGTGCTTCCTGTAGACAAGAGGCAGTTCCACCTTGTGACTTTAGTACAACAATAAGAGCTTAATAAAGGGGAAATATTTGAGAAGTGACAACAAGACAGATGCACTTTGCAGCATTTTTTTTGGAGGAATCATTCACTGCCGGGTGCTGTCAGAATCTAATGCTCCTGAACACATCAATCAGAAGCAGATCTATTGGCAATATACCAGCCAGGAACCCAGGTAAAAATGGGAATGAAGATGGGATTGTGAGACCTCCCAGGATTTATTTAATTGAGCAAGTAAAAGAAAAAACTGTAAACAGGTGCCAATTACAACAATCTAGCTCCTGAGTAGAATCACTAGTAGTGGCTCCCAAACTCCTGGGGTTTTTTGATGTTGTTTGTCTCTTGATCTGTTATTACCGTCAGGCCACTGGCCTAGGTGAGAACAATTAAAACTACGCCAAGAGGTGTCTAAGCACTTCTAGTTAAGTTTTCAGACTCAACAATTTACTTCGACCTGAATAGTATATCTTCTGCATGTACAATTGTTTCTTCGGAAACTAGCATTCATTTTTTGCCTAAGATATCAGTGTGGCTCACCAGTGTAGAGATGAAGCAATTTTTGAGTTAATGATGTATGCAGTATCCACAAATAGAATTATGAATTTTTGAAATGCAGTATCTTCCTTCTTGAAGCATTTAAGTTCTAAATATCATAATTATAACTCCAATTATTTAAAGAGAAAATTAAAACAAAATATCTATGCTCTTGATCTGAGAGAGAAACTATAATAATTTATCATCAAGAAAAATAAATGAACTTACCATTCAGGGTTAGACATCTGATTCCTGCTGCCTTCTGAAGAAGATGCATGCTTTTCTGCCTTTCAGAGTCTTGCACAGTGTCTGGTTCACAGTCTGTCATCATGAATACAATAACAAATGGGAAAGGTTAACTCTTAACGGATTTTTTTAAAATCAGAGCTACAAGAAGTAAACTATAACAGGTGTACATGGAATACTTACATATCACCAAAGAAATTAACATCACACTCCATAATAGTTTCCTAAATGAAGTGTTCATAAACTCTCCCTAATGTAAGCTAATAGTTCCTATATGTATCTGTTAAAATTTTGCATCAGACATTGTAGTACCATTTTTCATTCTGAAAAGGAGCTTACTTTTGATCTTTGGCCTATTTTTGTGGTAATGACATTTGTTCAATGCACTGAAATCCTTACTTTAGAAGTGTACTCTAATGTAAAATAAGTGTACTTTTGAGTATTAAGAAGCACAGCAAGTGAAATTTACATTATTTGCTGTTGACAGACAAAAAGGAATAAAAGAAACTAAAAAAAGCTTTTCATAAGCATATTTTTTTAGTTCAATGAGACGATTAAAACACTAAAATTCTTTAGTACCACTTTTCAGTTATTCTCCGTGTCAATTGTTTGCGCTTATATACATAATACTGTTTTCATATTCTCGCACCTTTTTTCTAAATAAAACATATCACACAAAGAGGCAAATATATTTTATTTTAAATATAGCATTTTCTTACACATGGTATCTAGTTAATAATTATCAGCTTAAATGTGTGGCAAGTCTCTGGTGCCATTGCCTGAAATATCTGTCTCCTCTGATCCCAATCCAACTGGAAACCCATCTAATACACTTTTTTTTATGTTTCAGTGTTAAATTTGGATAAAAACACCATGAAGATCCCCTTTTTTCCTCCGTTGCAATCCAAAGACTCTTCTTTTCTTTTGAATTTTTTTTAGATCTGAACCTACCTAGAGTGCCTGGTGGAAGTGGAGACTTTCTAGAGAGTCTGCAACTCCCATATCACCAGAAGTGGGGCTGTTTCCAAGAGATGTTGAGGGCCTTGGGAACTAACTAATTCTTTAGTTCCCTAGTCAAGTTTCAATTCCATTATCTACTGCTGCTTTTTCAAACATTAGCAATCTCTTGAACATGTCCAAAGACCTTCCATTTCACAGACAAAATTAAGAGAAAATATCAAAGAGAACTCTCACCAACCTCAGCCTTTCTTTTTCAAAGTCTTTCCATGGATCTGCGAGGTCACATCTTTCAAAGACCTTTCTCAATGTATCTTCAATTTCTCTCTAACCCCCAGGACATTGAAGATCCTTTTATTTGTTACTAAGTCATCGACTATCCCTCAGCACCTACCTTCTTAGAACCTTTGACAATGATTCTGTATTTAATGCTCTCTTCCTTTTGCCTCTTTGACAATGATATCTACTGGGTCTTTTTGCTCCCATGTTTGATAGTTTCTTTTCTGTTTCTTTCCATTTCTTCTATTTCATAAATATTGGTTTTCCTAAATCAAAAGAAAAATGATGAGGGGCAAAAATGTTTGCAACATATTTTTCTTCTAATTAGTGATAATGCTTATAACTGATGAGAAGTTCCCACAAATGTTGAATTCTAAAATTCTGTAATTTATTTCATATGTACTCCCAAAGTTCTCCATGTCCATCATTATCAGATTTGTTAGCCCAAACTGTCCGTATCTTCCTTGGAATATTAATAACTTCCTTCCTGTATCCCTATAAATGCTGTGGACACCTGTAATCTATTTTATACACAGAACCCAGAGTGATATTGATAAAATACAACCTAAACATGTCTTACACACACACACACACACACACACACACACAGCACACTCATTATCATCATCATCACTTCAAACTCTATTTTTTCTAAGAAGAACGCCCACTATTCTTAACCTGACCTGGAAAGTGCTACACGGTTTCCTTTGCTTTCTGCTGCTGCCTCACTTCACACAAGTTCCCTGGCTGCTCTCTGGATTCTCGTTGTATCCTTTTAATAGCATGCTTTTATTTCTTTTAATGTTCCCTAGTTTTTTCCAGTCACCGCAAGATTTGGCAATTACTGTTCTACTTCTAGCTATGTCTCTTCCTCCCTTTTGACCTACTTAACTCTTATTTTGCATTCTAATTTTGCTGACTCATCACTTCTTCAAGGAGGCTCTCCTACCCCGGATTTCTGACCAAATTAGATTCCTTTATTTACATTGTTTTAGCACCATCTATCTTTCCTTTGTTGCATCATTGTAGTTTGTAACCATGGAGTTGGTTGTATGGCATCATTTGTGTATTTGCTTAAGCCAGAAATTAAACATCCAACAAGCTAATACCTATCACTTCTGCTCCCTTAATTTCTCTCATCTCTTGCCAACTCTTTCCATGCTGACCATGAAATTTTACCCAGGTTACCTCTACAGATTAGCAAATATTTCCTGTTTCCAGGCATGGATTAGTTAATCTAATCTCTGTTCCTTAATCAAAAATAACCCTTCAAAAACAAAAATATGATCTTGTTCTTCTCTTGTTTACATTAGTTCAAAGAGCAACATGGTCCTCAGAAATGAAGTGCAAATTGTGTAATTTTGTTTACAAAACTCATGTAGAAGTCCTTTTCATGTGTGTTATTCCCCACCTACCACTTGATATCAAATGGGTCACAGGCTCCCATGCTCCCTTGCATCTGATTCCATTCATTCTGTGTCCTTTTCTGCCTATCATTTAGGCTTCTTCTGTGGGGGTGTCCTCCTTGTTTGCACAGGAGTGGTTTAGCTGCTCTTTCTCATGTCTGATTTCTTGTGGTAGCTGAGTTTTGTTGCTTTTAGTCTAATTCCATATGACACCTGAATTTTTTAAATAACTCTATCTATCTATCTACCTTTCTATCTTGGTATCTATCTATCAATCATTTATCTAAACACACATATGTATATATGTGTATTGATACATACGTATGTTTGTAATACGTAATTTAAAAAATTATATAGTTCTCTTTTGTTCTACAAGACAGTAATCTCCTAGAGAGTGGGGTATACTTTATGCACTTCTGTTTCCCAAGAGCATAGAATATGGACTTCTTAGATAGTTATTAGTATCTAAGCTTTTTTAAGATACTAAAAATTTTTAAGATAACAAATTTAAGAGATCTGAATACCCAGTTCCAACATTTGGAGGGCAGTTTCCCCTCCACCACAAAGCAATTTTCAGATATTAGCTGGGTAGTCTATAGTTCAACTTTGTTCCTACACTATCTACCCAGAGATAGCATTGCGTCCCACAGGTTAAGAGCTCAGTGTTCAGTCCTGCAACACTGCCTGTCCTCTGCTTTAGATGCCAAGTACAAGTCTAGGTTGTATTTCTGAACGACTTGCTACAAAATGGAGATTCTCTCAAACTCTTCTTTGGGTTTGATCAATTTAGTAGTGTGGCTCACAGAAATAAAGAGAAACATTTTGCTTACTAGATCATCGGTTTATTTAAAAGGATGTAGCTGAGGAATAGCCAGAGTGAAATGATAGATGGAGAATGTATGGGGAAGGGGTTCAGTGCTCCCATGACCTCTCTGAGTGGGCCACTCTCCAAATCTCCATGTTTTCAGCAACCGGAAGCTCTCCAAAACCCATCCTTTTTTTTTTTTTTTTAGGCTTTATTACATAGGCATAACTGATGAAATCATTGGCAATTGCATTTTGATTTAACCTCCAATTCCTCTCCCTTCCCCTGAGATCAAAGGTTAGGACTCCACCTGGAGTCACATGGTTGGTTCTCCTGACAACCCCAATCTTAGGTGTGGTCCAAAAGTTGGATCACTAACATAACAAAGAGACCTTTATGTTTCTCATAGTTTTGGAAATACCAAGAGTTTTAGAAACTCTGGGGGCCTGGGTGGCACAGTTGGGTTAAGCATCTACTTTTGATTTTGGCTCAGGTCATCATCTCAAGGGTTTATGAAATCGAGCCCCGTGTCAGGCTTTGTGCTGACAGTATGCAGAATCTGCTTGGGATTCTTTCTCTCCTCTCTCTCTGCCCCTCCCCTGTGCATGCCCTCTCTAAATAAATAAATAAACATTGAAAAAAAAAAGAAGCTCTGTGCTACAAATGGAGATGAAGAACAAATACATATTTCTTATTTTAAATCACAATATCACAAAATCTTTTCTCTATTAACTTTTATAGTGACAACATATATACTCATTTAACTTCCCTAATGCATTATGAACGTCTTGAAAACTATAATATTAATATCTGTAAAACCTTATCAACTGCAAAATAATTTCACTTGCAGTATCTCATTTGACTTTCAGAACAAATAAGATTGCTGAAGCAGTCATATTCATAGTAAATCAATATTGCTATCCCCATTTTTAGAAATGTATAATTGAGACTCAAAGTGGTAAATAACTTTTTCAAGTCCATATTATATTACATATTAAACTCAAAATCCATTTTTTAAGTTTAAATTATATGCTTGTTACTCTATTTGTTTCACATGGTCCACCTATTTTGCAATTTTAAAAGCACTTGGCTGGGTGGGTTGCATACAATTTTTTGAATGAGAGATTGAATGAATTAGTAATCTAAATAAAAATTTCACTTTTTTGTTAATAATTTACAATTATTAGAAGAATATACAATAAAATATCTCAAGACTTAACATTTTTTTGGCACTGTACCAAGGAAAGTTTAAAGTATTGTAAAATGAATGACATAAAATGACATTTAATTTTTTTGGAAAAGATCAAGAATCTGAAGAAAATAGCAAGTGTACTGCAGTATGCAAAACTTTGTTTCATGTTAGAAATTTTAAAATTGGTTTAAAAGGTTATACATTAGATTTAACTTTCCTTAATACAGAAGTATTCCAAAATCATTCACAATTAATCTTTCAGAAACATGTCTTTCCACTGTAAAGTGAGTTACATTTAAAATCATAACAGGGTCCCTGGGTGGCTCAGTCGATTAAGGGACTGATTTTAGCTCAGGTCATGATCTTTCAGTTAGCAAGTTCAAGTCCTTCATCAGGCTCTGTGCTAACAACTTAGCCTAGAGCTTGCTTCGGATTCTGTGCCTTCCTCTCTCTGCCCCACCCCTACTCATGCTCTGTCTCTCTTTCTCTCTCTTTCAAAAATAAATAAACATTTTAAAAAATTTAATAAAATAAAATCACTGTGATCTTACAGGGCACCTGGGTAACTCAGTTGGTTAAGTGTCCTACTCTTAATTTTGTCTTGGATCATGATTTCATGGTTTGTAAGTTAGGGTTTTGAGTCAGGCTCTGTGCTGATAAGACAGAGCCTGCTTGGGATTCTCTCTCTCCATCTCTCTCTCTCTCTCCACCCTTCTCTTGAGTGCGCTCTCTCTCTCAATATTAAATAAATAAATACATAAATAAATAAATATAAGTATATATTTTTATTTATTTAAAATAAAATAAAAAATAAGTATATATTTTTATTTATTCAAAATCAAAGTCATTTTGTACCCTGAAAACTATAGAATGCTTATTAAGTAAATTGAAGAAGGCACAAAGAAATGGAAGAGCATCCCAGGCTCATGGATTCGAAAAAAAAAAATATTGTTAAAATATCTATGCTACCCAAAACAATCTACACATTTAATGCATTCTCTATTAAAGTGATACCAGTATTCTTCAAAGAATAGAACAAACCACTCTAAATTTGTATGGAAACAGAAAAGACCCCAAATGGCAAAAGCAATCCTGAAAAAGAATACCCAAACTGGAGGCATCACAATCCAGACTTCAAGCTGTATTATAGAGCTGTAATCACCAAGACAGTATGGTATTGGCACAAAAACAGACACACAGATCAATGGAAAAGAATAAATACCCAAATATGGACCCACAAATGTATGGCAAATTAATCTTTGACAAAGCAGGAAAGAATATCCACAGGAGAAAAGACAACCTCTTCAGCAAATTGTATTGGGAAAACTGGACAGCAACATGCAGAAGAATGAACATGGATCACCTTCTTACACGATGCACAAAAATAAATTCAAAATTGATGAAAGAACTAAACGTAAGACAGGAAACCATCAAAATTCTAGAGGAGAACACAGGTGGCAACCTCTGACCTCGGCCTCAGCAACTTCTTACTAGGCATGTCTCCGTTGGCAAGGGAAATGAAAGGAAAAATGAACTACAGGATAACTACAGAACTCATCAGAATAAAAAACTTCTGTCCAACCAATAAAAACAATCAACAAAACTGAAAAGTAACTAGCAAACTGGGAGAAGATATTCACAAGTGACATATTGGATAAAAAGTTAGTATCCAAAATCTATAAAGAACTTCTCAAACTCAATATCCAAAAAACAAAGAATCCAGTGAAGAAATGGGCAGAAGACATGAATAGACATTTTTCAAAAGAAGACAACCAGATGGCAAATAGACACATGAAAAAATTCTCAACATCATCCATCATCAGTGAAATAGAAATAAAAACCACAATGAGATACCGCCTCACACCTGTCAGAATGGCTAACATTAACCACTCAAGAAACAAGAGATGTTGACAAGGATGTGGAGAAAGGGAAACCCTTTTGCACTGTTGGTGGGAATGCAAACTGGTATAGCCATTCTGGAAAACAGTATGGAGGTTCCTCAAAAAATTTAAAATAGAACTACCATATGACCCAGCAATTTCACTACTAGATATTTATTCACAGGATACAGGAGTGTTGTTTTGAAGGGGCACACGCACCCCATGTTTTTAGCAGCGCTATTGACAATAGCCAAATTATGGGAAGAGCCCAACTGGTCATCAACTCTCTCTCTCTCACACACACACACAGTGGAATATTACTCAGTGACCAAAAAAAGAATAAAATCTTGCCATTTGCAACATTGATGGAACTAGAGTGTATTATGCTAAGCAAAATAAGCAGTCAGAGAAAGACAAGTATCATGATTTCACATCTATGTGGAATTTGAGAAATACCACAGATCAACATAGGGGAAGGGGAGGAAAAATAAAATATGATAAAAACAGAAAAGGAGGCAAATCATAAGAGACTCTTAAATATAGAGAGCAAATTGAGTTAACGGAGGGGAGGTAGGTAAGGGGATGGGCTAAATGGGTGATGGGCATTAAGGAGGGCACTTGTTGGGATGAGCTGAGCATTGGGTGTTATATGTAAGTGATGAATCACTAAATTCTACTCATGAAACCAATACTACACTATATGCTAAATAACTTGAATCTAAATTTTAAAAAAAGCATAGCAATTTAAGGCTTATAAGTGCAAATGCAAATTATAAGAATAAGAAAATTACATTTGACCTTGAACAGTGCAAGGGTTAGGGACACTGACCCCTCCCATGTAGCTGAAAGTCATGGATAACTTTTGACTCCCAGAAAACTTAACTACTAATAGACCTCAACTACTATTGACCAGAATTCTTACCCATAACATAAACAGTCAAATATACATTTTGTATATGTATTAAATACCGTATTCTTAAAATAAGCTAAAGAAAATAAAATCTTATAAGAAAATCATAAGGGAGAGAAAATACTTTTAGAGTATGATACTGTATTTATCAAAAAATCCACATATAAGCACAGTTCAAACTCATGTTGGTCAAGGGTCAACTGTGTATGCAATTCACATTTGTTGTAGCCTTGTTTTTATAACAGTGAGAGATGACCATACTCTCTCACCCTGGTGACCAGAAATGCATAGAGCATCATAAAGGCCCGCTCCCACAAAAAGCTTCTCTTCAAACTTAATGAGAGAATAAAATGGACAATACAATCCACTTTAAACTACCTTCAATAACATGGTAAGAATTGTTCACTTTAAAAATGAAACCACCATCATTAACTCTTACAAGTGTCTGCATAGCCCTCATTATTGCTGAAATTAAAAAAAAAAAGTAGAAGAAGAAAGAGAAGAAGGAGAAGGAGGAAGAAGAAAGAGGAGGACCAGGAGAAGGAGGAGGAGGGGAGGAGGGGAGGAGGGGTAGGAGGAGTAAGGAAAATTGAAGCCCTTCCTGTCTTTATATTCTGAGGTGGACTAACTGTACTCACATTTTTAAAAAAGTAAATGTTTTTGACTAGAAAGGAAGAATATAAGCAACAAAAAGAATATTAATTGTTGTGTATCATTAGTTTACAAAGATGTCTTAATCTTTTATTTTAATGATTTACTGGGATGGGACAATTTTATTTTAAGTATTTTACCCAAAAGATTACATATCTTGGAAAATCAAAAAGCTCTGATTGTCAAGCATAAAAGTTCTTTTGTCTGCTCTCTTATTCAAATTCCTTACAGAATTTATAATAATTATTTAATATTATGTTATTTAATATATTTGAATCTACTCCTCAAGAAGTAAGTATGCATTTTATTAAACTGTGTACAACTGTGTTCACACAACCAGTTTGAGGACAAATATATAGGATTAAGTGGTTATACATACATAAGCATTTCAAAAGATAGTAACTCTAAAAACAGTTAGCAATCACCCTTAAAGTGTACTCTGAAGACTTAAATTACCATTGCAAAAACTGTAAATGAAAAGCTTTTGATTCAAAGGTTTAAATTCCACGTCATGCAGAAAAGTTGCAACTTAGATACACTGTTGTAATGTGGCCAAATATACAGTTAGTGAGTTTATGAACAGTCAGGGGACTCTGGAAGCATTCATACACTCTCCTGTTAAATAATGCAATTTCTATTTCTTGCTTAGATCACTCAACAGTTCACTGAGCAGAATTTTTTCTTTGTTGTCTATTTTCTGTGGTAAATAAGACCATACTGAGGAAGAATGTAAACATTCCCCAAAGCTCTCAATTAATATGTTTGGCATATTATTCCATTATTTCATGTTAATAATGGGTAACTTCATATGCCATTCTAATTTACAACTTTAGAAAGACTACTTCTGCAATAGATATAACACAGAGGAATCCACACGCACCCAGTGTTTAACTGGATCAATTTTAGGGAGAGCTAAATTATTTATATTGACACCTGTCCCATATTATGTAATGCCTATGTGCTTGCGATTTTTTTTTTTAACACTGAGCACAATTGGAAAAAAGAAAAGAAAAGAAAAAAGTCGATGATTTGAAAGTTTGCTCTCTATAGGCTCCAGTTCTAAATTTATCCTGTAGGACTCAGGGCTTCTGCACACTCACCAACCTACATGAATCAGTTCAGTCCCATTTTTAATCATTTCCTAACATGACTCCAAGTTTACTGTTACTACTTATACTTGCTTAAATCATATCTAGGAATCCAATTCATAATATTTACCCATATAATATCTGTTTCTAGTCCAGCAAAGCCTGAATTGTTTGGGCAAGAAGATAGTTAAGAATTAACAGGCAATAGCTATAGCTGAGTAGCTAAAAAAAACCTAGGAAACAATACATATTATAATTCACATGGACTTCTGCTACAGTAAATCCCAGTGGGACAAAAATAACTACTATTGACCCATAATTCCTCTTGACCTGTAGTAATTCATGAATACCACTCTGCATCTTAGATATGTAGTTATTCCCAAGTTTGCTCATTATTATCCAACTCACCCTGAATCGTCTCTCCCTTGACTTTCTTCCCTACCTGTAAAACTATATGGAACTTTTGGCCAACATTTTAATCTCATTCCCTCCAATTTGTTTCTGCATTTGAAACTACTGTTAGACAAAAACCATAAGACTCTGATGAATGAGTCACATATACTCTTTGCTATCAAACTATAATTGGCCCTTTATTTTTCCTCATTAAATGTTTTCATTATTTTGTGGCTCTTTTCAGGCTTCTTTATAGTAGTTCTTCTCATGTTTCCAGAATTCCTCTTGTTATCAGTATTATTCCTGCTTGACTCATACAGCAGATAATTTTGCCTATTCTCTGAGAAGACTAAAATCATTGGAAATCATTTTCACAATGTCCTTTCTTTAGACAAACTCAAAACCTATCAGCACATACTTATCTGTACTTTTTTATATATTACTCTTTTTAGGCCTGGGGAAACCATTGACTCCAGATCTTCTTCTTATCTGTCTTAGCAAATAGTCTCTCTCCATTCCTCTTTGTTCAACAATAAAAGTACTCTATGATCCCACATAGAAATTAAAATGCTGTATCAAAGAGGGTAAGTTCTTTGTATCTTACCAAGATCACTATCTCTGCTTTGTAACACCTAGTCTAGGATTTTTCCATCATTAAGAAGTCACCATGTAAAAAAAAAAAAAAGTCACCATGTAGTACACAAAATCCATTCTGGCATTCCCAAGGAGCTACCAACAAGAATACCTAGGAATGTCTGTGACTGAGAATACAGGAACTAGAAAAAAGCACTTCTTACAATTCAAATTTGGTTGCAAAGGCAACATATTTGAAGTTCAATTTGCTATACAATGGCTAACTAAACATATGAATCTTAATACAAGGGCTTAAGGAATATTTATAATGCACTTTTAATTTTGGTAATACTATCTCATTTGGAAAAGCAGTTATAAATACACCATTATCACTTAAAATTTCCAAGATTTCACATTCTGATTGGATGAAAAATTCAGATATTTCCCTCTCAGTGTATACCAGTATCTAACTTGGGTATAAGTCCCATGTTAACCCCTAATGTCCTTTATTCTTTTTCCCTATTCTGATATTAGTTCTTTCTCTCTCCCCAGCCACTATCACAAATTTCCAATATAATTCAAAATAATTTTCTATTTTACACAGCCCAATCCATAATATATTCAAACTGACAGATACCACCCTCTGAGCATCTTTTATGCACATTTACTAATGGCCAGGGTTGAGTAAACCCATTATCTCCTTTATTTAATTCTAGCCTTGCTAGGAAAAGTATAGTGATTGTATTAATCGGTCTCTGTACATTTTCAATTTCACTTAATTCAACAAATACTTATTCATTGCCTCATCACTCAGTTCTCATCACATGGTTGGGCACTGGGAAATAAAGGAAAAATGAAGTAATTCCTCTTTCTGAGAAACATTTCTTGTGCCAGGTGTTAGAGACATGAGCTAAAATAGAAATCAATAACATTGGACAAATGCTAAGTACAAAGGAGAAAACCTGTGCATGGTCTTATAGGCACACAGATGAGGAACTTTAGCCAGCCTGGGCTGAGCTTGGGGAGTGTCATGAGAATAAAAGGGGGCTAGTTAGAAAGACGAGTGTATCCAGGGATAATAGTCCAGTGGGTTTAAGGAATTCCAAATACCTTAAACCTAGGTAAGAGTTGATACTATGCAAGTAGAAAAAAAGGTTGGTTCTAGAAGGATTTGTCCATATCAATTTAAAAAAAGGAATAAAGTGTCAGCATTCTTCATCAAGGAACGGGAAGGGACTGGAACTTGGACATGAGAATTTTGATTAGAAACTTCCAAAGTAGGTGCACGTCATGCAATAAACTACAGTTTTAAAACATAAGATAGATATTTGGGTAGAAAACCCATATCTGAGAAAAATCTTTGTGTATGTACGTAATAAATGAATGTGTGGTTGTAAATGAGGGCCCTCATCTGAAAGAGGTGAAGTAAGGATAGTTCAAAGATAGAACCCCAAGGAACTGCAACAGAACGTTTAGGAACAGAATGAAAAGGAGAAATCTTGAAGCAGTTTAGAAAAGCACTTGAGAATAAGAATAAAATTCAAAGCTGATTATGCCACAGAAGGCAAGAATGAGATTTCAGGAAGGCTGTGTAGAAGATGACTTCATTAAAAAACATAGAACAAATGACACTGAATATCCATATGATCTCTACTTGGAAAGATGTTTCCTAAACATGAAAGAAAGTATGTATATTTTAAAGAAAAATATAAATGTAACTATAAAAAGTAAAAAGAAACATGCACCTCAAAAGAACAAATACATTGAAGGTACTCATTAAATCAAGAAAAACACAAGTGGGGTGCCTGGGTGGCTCAGTCGGTTAAGCCTCCAACTTCAGCTCAGGTCAGATCTCACGTTTGTGGGTTCGAGCCCCGCGTCAGGCTCTGTGCTGACAGCTCAGAGCCTGGAGCCTGCTTCTGATTCTGTGTCTCCCTCTCTCTCTGCCCCTCCCCTTCTCATGCTCTATCTCTGTACCCAAAATAAAACATTAAAAAAAAATTTTTTTTAAATCAAGAAAAACACTAAGAACAAATATAACGTGGTTAAAATCATTATTGTATAAAAATTCACTATAAGTGAATAATGGGGAAAATCATTTCAGTAGAAAAATAGATAAAAAGAATGAAGAGAAATTTAGTGGAAGGTCAAATACGAAAACTAAAAGTATATTAAAATGCTCAATTTACCGGTAACTAAATAAATTCAAACTGAAGCAGGAATAAGATAACATTTTGCGTATCAGATTTATCAGACTACATTACTGGCTAATGTGTGGTAAGATAAGACCTCTCAAACATCGATAACTAAGAGCAAATTGACTCAAAAACTTTTTAAAAAGCCATCTGGCAAGATCTATCAAGAGCCTTAAAAATGTTTATTTCCCCTTACCTAAATCCACTTGTAGGGTCATATGCTTCTAAATGGTAATAAATACTTAGGAATAAATACATTCACTTCTGGTTTGATAACCAGAATAAAAAACTAAAAATAATATGAAATTTAAATTAAATGAACCAAATGTCAGCATAAAATATGACACATTTATATAAAAAAATCCTTGTAAACATAAAAATTGTTTATGTCAAACGATTGTGCAAATAAGTTTTAATTGGCTCTTCATTGAAACAGTAGGAGAAATGTAGGGCATATTTTTAAATGGATATGGATTTGTTTTGGAAGTGGGGGAGGACTGTTTGCCCCAGAAGTCCCAATAGAGCTGTCTCTCTTTATGGAATGAAAATTTATCTGGGAATTTGAGGGATACTTGTAAGGTGAACCTGTCCAAAGCCTGCTGGGAAATACTCCATTCTAAATGAAAGGGAATATTGGATATTGAAAATTTTTCCTTTTTTGAAAATGGGTTTCCCAATACTGCTTCTAGAATGATGTTTGTCACTTAAATTTTTTAATTCCATAAAGTCACAAGTGTGCCTTAAAGCAATGCTATTATGCTAAATAAGTAGTGTAAGACCTAAATAACAACTTGGGGAAAATCTAAATAAATGTTACGCTTGAGAACAAATAGCAAAAAAAAAAAAAAAAGAGAGAGAGAGAGAGTGAGAGAACAAATAGCATTCTCTTTAGATCTGAGTATGACTTTGAGGACCTACAAGATGGTATCTAATAAATTAAGAAGATATTTAACAGGGGACACACATTAGTGGACACCAGAAAGAGAGCAGCATATACAGCAGGAAAGGAAGATGGCAAGGATCTGACGATCTGACCGTAGCATGTATGGACACGTTCTGTTGATTCCCAGAAAAGACTGGGAGAAATATTTTCAAAATCAAAGTTTCTACAACTACCTAAGAAATATATTACACTAATTTGTTACTGCAGTTATAACTATTTAGCATAAATTTAGTGGCTTGAAATAACACATATTATCTTACAATTTTGAAGATCAAAAGTCTTTAAATGGTTCTCACTGAGCTAAAATAAAGGTGTTGAAAGGGCTGCACTCCTGTAAACTCCAGGGGTGAATTGCTTTTCTTGCCTTTTCCAGCTTCTAGATGCTTCCTAATTAAATGATATTAACTCAGGGTCTCCATTCATCATGAAAGCCAGCAATCATCTGTCTACTCTTTCTCCTGATAACATCTCCCTGTGTCTGATTTTCTGCCTACCTCTTTATCATGTAAAGACCTTTGTGATTACATGGAGCCTAACTGGGAAATCCAGGATTATTGGATTATTATTGCTGTTTAGCAACTTTAATTCCTTTTTGCCAAAACAGGTTCTGGGGATTAGCATTTTGACATCCCTGGGGGACAATTGTTCTACTTAACTCCACACATTTTATATATTGTTTGACCTAAAGTCTGTGTACTGCAATAAAATGGAAGTCTTCAGGGTTATTATAAAGAAGCAATTATTGGTTGGACTTTGGCTAATAAAAAGGTTTCCTTTTTTTCTTAGTGATATCTAAAAAACGTTGTCTTCCTAAATGGCATAAGGTTCGGGGCAGTTTTAGATAGGAAGTATTGGAGAGGCAAGTCGAATCCATGTAAATGGAGATGTTGAGCAGCAGGTTTTGATTGTAATATATGTGCATATCAGCTGTTAAGGTGGGGAATTTGGTGAAGGTACAAGATTTTAAAGAGATTGTTGGGTTATACATAATGGAATCCAAATTTTCATCTATGCAAAAACTTTAGCTGAATGTCTTCAATGCTCTTGGAGTTATATTTGTTTTCCATTGCACATAATCAAATGTTAACATTATATAACGGGAGAAAGAATGATGCCCAATGAAAACCCCTTGAATTTGGGTTGGAAATATAAGTATTGCTTTCAGGCTTTGCTCCTAAGTGCTCCCCCAAATATAGTTCACAACCATCTTTTTCTCTGTTTCTGTTTGCTCTAGGGAGCACCTAACTTGTGTCTGAGGCCCCTGAGAGTACTTTTGGCAACCATACAGAAATTTCTATATAGCCTATTATATGTAAAAATCCGATGGCTTATCCTATGATTTATTATATATTCACTAGTTCTCTAAGATTATTGTTGTCTTTCAGAAATAACTATTTTAGAAACTCTCTAAAATTTTCAAGTTTTAGAAATATCAATTTTGGGGGGGCACCTGGGTGGTCAGTCCGTTAAGCGTCCAGATTCAGCTCAGGTAGTGATCTCATGGTTTGTGGGTTCAAGCCCCAAGGCAGGCTCAGAGCCTGGAGCCTGTCTTCAGATTCTATGTCTCTCTCTCCATCTGACCCTCCCTGCTCACACTGTCTCTCTCTTTCAAAAATAAATAAAAACTAAAAAAATATTTAAAAAAGAAATATCACTTTTTTTAATGCCTCTCTGGGTATTGTTATTTATAACTATCTATTCCTGATGAATCTCCACTAAGAGAGTTAAAAGTTTGATCCCTGGTATGCAGTCTGGTAGTACTTATGAAACAAAAGTACCATAATAATACTTATGTATATCAAGATATGCTACAGACTCAGTTAAGTGTATCTCTATGCCTTGAACATACTCTCAGATATGTAGTTTTCTAAAAATGTATAGCAAACCACAATAACATATTTTTATTTAACCCAGCAGCTGATTGGAGTTCATAAAAAATATAATATTTCCCTGGTTTAATATAATATCTCTCCTCTTCATGCAGATGGAAACCATATCATGAAGTACCTCCTTGAAGAGCCTTATACACATTATGACTACAAACTTGTCTGTAGTACGGATATGCAATAGAATTATGATTAGTCTTATTTTTGGTATTTTAATAGGTCGATGTAGTAGTATAATCCATAATGTTAATGGATTGGTAGGTCTTTTTAAAAATCTTACCTATAGTTAGAAATGTTTTTATCAAAATCCTAAAAATATAAATAACATAGCACAAGATGTAACTATTTAACAATATCTTCACACACACCACTTGAATATGCCTTTTTTCCTTATCTTCCAAAGAAGCTCAAGTGAGATTTTCATCAATTTGCATCATGGATAAGAGATACAGCTAAAACAGAAAAAATGTGTAAACTGTTTGGAAAAGGAAGATGCTTATGGCAGAAAGGGTAGCATGCGTGCTGGGCAGGTGAATAGGTTTGCATATTTAAATATTTATACAGTTATTAAAGCCTGTAGAGTTATAAAAATAAGTTCTACTTAATTGGCTATGTATCTCTAGAAGAAATACTCAAGCATCTTTTAATGCTTTCTACCTTATATAAAAAGTTAATCAATATCTTTATATAGAATTGGTTAAATTACTCACCTGCCAGAAGACCTTTGTATTTTATCTAACATAGCACTTAAATTAACAATTGTAAAATCAACAGGAGAATGCACCAAGATTATTGCATTTATACCTTTATGTGCTAGGGTACTTTGTGTGACACTTCACTGCAAAATCAGCAAATCAACTCAATGCTATTCAGTAAAAATGAATGAACGAGATCCAAAGGATCTCTTCAATCCAGTGTTCTGGGAATGTGTGATTTTTGCATTTGCAACAATGTATTGTGATGTTAATTACTTAAAAGAAAAGGACAAATAAAAGCATTGTATCATTTAATTCTTATAAAATTATGCTCTCCAAGTTCCTGGTTGTTTCATTGTTATTTATTCATGTATAACACTAAAATACACAAATTAATACAAAATTATTGCCAAAATTAACTTAATTATTCATATCCCAATTTACTTGATAGAAAAATTTGGATTATCATCATTTACATCCAGAAATATTAGAGCTTAGGAGTCATAATTATAAAATCACAGTGTGTATCATTTCTGTCACTGGCTTATCAGCTCAGTACCCCTTTCTCACACCTTCCTAACTAACTTTTGCATTTTAATAATTGATTTTAGAACAGCAAAAGTTGAAAGGAATGAAGTTAACCAAAAATCCAATGACAGAAAATAGTAGAATAATGTGATTCTTGTGCTTTTTTAGCATTCAACATGTTTGCATGATTCCCCTTCCTCTGTGTGTAAAACAAGGGTTTTCTGTAACACAAGCTTTATATATCCTTTCTGAAAAGACTCTGTGAAAGGAGGTTCAGATAAACATTGAACAGTGCCACAGTCAAAAAGCAAATGTTTTGCATTAACATTGGTGTTATTTCATCCTAGTTACATAATTATGCCAGAAGAAATTGCAACTGTTTTCCACTTTGCAGTTATAGTTACCTAGGATTTTTTAGAACCAAGTGATAAAGGGAGATAGAGAAGTAAGAATAAATCATTGGGAATCCAATCAGCATGGAAAAATTATAAATTAGAATTAAATTTGGACCACATACCTGAAAAGATGGATTTCCACCTAATGTAAAAGCACTATTTGGTTATCTATTTTCCACTGAGGTCTGCAGTAGCAGAATGGTTAAAGATTCACACAGTGGTCTTCTATGTGGTGCTAGGCATGTACCCAATGGGTGTTCAATAAATACTAATTATTGCTGCTATTTCGGTACTCTAAAGCAGTCTCAGAACATTGTATAATCAATGGAAAGAGAGTACAAATTACATTAGTGGATTTTAAAATTATTATCTGAGGGTAAGGATGGCAAGGAGTAAATAGAGCAGATACCTACCGACCCAGCACTGCTAAGAGGTACTCTCAGGACAGCATGGACAAAATGTCTACCATCAGCTCCAGTATTGCAACCCTTCCCTGCCCAACTTTGTTGGAAATAATCTTGACCTCTCTGCAGAAAGCACAGGCAAATTCAAGCTCTTATCTATTTTCTGTGATAATAGAATAGTTAAAATTTTTTAAAATAAAAGAAAGAAATATGGAATGTTAATTTAAAACAAAGGAACAGATAGGTGGATGAAAAGAAGGAAGAAAAATGAAAATGGAGAAAGCGAAAAAATGGTAGACATACCATTTGGAATCCCAATGTCTTTTGGAGAGAGTTCCCTACTGGGTGCAGGTGAGGGACAATGACTCTTCCTTGTGGGGAGATTGTTCACAAACTTGGATCCCCGTGTAAAAGCCAGTGACATTGCCAATCACTATGAAAAACAAAACTGTATGTAAACATTTCCAAGTATACCCAGACGGATGATAGTTCCTGACTTGGGAACCACCGCACAATTTCGTAACTCATGAAGCTCCTGTTGAAGTAAAAATATGCCAGAGACACATGGCACATGACACCTGCAGTTCTCAACCTTGGTTGCACAGTAGCATCATTAGAGTGTTTTTCAAATTCCCAAAGCCAAGGCCATGATCCAGGTTAATTAGATCAGAGTCTGCAGAGGAGGGACCCATACATCAATTTTTTTAAATTTTCCCTTCTCCAGGCCAGTAATTTCAATATTTTAAACCACTACAGTGACCTACTCTTCTGTCTAAAACTTTAAAATTGATGAGTTGGTTTATAACCCAGTCAAAACTGTAGTACCCCTCCCACCCATAAGTCTGGGACTAATATTTTAATGAACATAACAAAAGACATTGACCATTTATTGATAGCCTACTCTGTTTCAGAATCCTGATAACTTATATAAAATTTACATATATGTGTGATATATATGCCAGTTCTCAAAATCTGCAAAGCACAAATTACCATTCTGTTTTTTTTTTAATGAGGAAGCAAGTTGTAACAATTGACTCATTGAATATATTGTGAGTAAAAGATTCTAGTTACAAATTTGAGGCTGTTCACTTCTTTGTCTTTCAGAACATGAAGTAATGGAGAGAGCAATTCCACAGGAGAGAGAGGCCAGCAGGGGCCACAACCAGCAGCTGGGGAAACTGCCCTAAAAAAAGAAGAGGAGGAGAGGAAGTGGCAGGCTATGCTGGCTTCTGTCATTGGATCAACAACTTCTATAATTAAACTTGGTTTACATAGCCAAGTTTCGGCAGTCAAGGCCTAATAGGAGGGAAAACATAAAAACAGTGAAGCATGACCATGAAGTGTATAGAGTTCATGAAAGGCAAAGAATGGGAGTAGGGGTGGAGGGAAAGAGTGTGATCAAAGAGGTGCACTTTTAATATTTAGCACTGTCTGTTTAGATTCAGAGTTTATAATATACAAAACGTACTCCAACCTGGAGAGAATTTTCCTAAATAAATAACCACAAGATTTCTAATTTTCTTATCCCAAAGTGAAAGAGATCCTTATAGGATGTAAACATAATTAGTACAGTGGTCAAAAAGAAGATGAGTTTTTAAGGAAATAACATCACCACAGAAATAAAGTCCCTGGGGAGAGTAGTTCTAAACACTATAAATATGTTTCATTTTCAACCGTTTTATTGAAGCAAAAGAGGAAATGGTATCCGGAGAGGAGGGCTTGCAACATTCACCTGCATTAAAAGAAAGTAAAAGTCTGCAGAAAACATTTCATTATGACACCTCACGAAAGGTGACATGTTCTGCTTCTTCTCATTATAATAGAAAATTAATGCCATATTTTGTTTTTTTAATTATATGTGTTCTAGATTTAAAGGTTGTTTTACTTTTTCCAAACTATATATGATTATGACATACCCCCGTGAATGCCGCATATTCATACCAATCTGTTTTGAAGAAGAATATGATTAAAAATTAAAGTTATTCATATTTTCTAAAGCATAAATCAGGAAAATTATATTTCACCATTTAGCTATTTTACTCCTTGTTTTGGTTCTTTCCTAAAAATGATTTGAGAATATTATAAAGCATAAAGAGGCATTATGAGTTTTAAGTTTATTTTTGTAAATAGCATTTGTTCCATGTTTTCTTTTTATCATATTTCATAACTGATTAAGAGCTTAAATTTTAGTTACAAGCATATTTTGCTTAAATTAAAATATTTTCAATCATTTTGAGCAATATATTATAAGCATGTACAAAAAAGGAGTTGGGAAAATAAATGACCTACAAGAACCAGCTACAGGCTTGGTAATCAAATCTGTAATATCGTGCCTTGAAAAGGAATCATAGGGCTGCATACTAAATATCTGACATTATTTTTCCTGCTCCCAAAGAGAATATGACTTTCCCCTGCAAAACATTCAAATTGTAGTTTGTATCCAATGCTCTCAGACTCTCAAATTGTTTAAGACTTTAAAATTTAATCAAGGGATTCCTTAATGGAAGCTAGGAAGAGCAACATCAGAAATACATTTGACAAAAGGGTAACAAATTTCTACTTAATTATTTACAATGGCCATATACGGCTACAGAGAGACAGAAAAGTAGTCAGACTCTGGTGCATCAAACTCAGCTGTCTGAAAGAACAAGGGCATCAATTCGTCCTCACACCATGCAAACAGTTTTCAAGATTGCATCTTGTTGATCTTGATGAAATTACAGGACTAGGATCTGAAGCTTCATGCTGGTAATTTATGGCCGCAGGTCACTCAGAATTGAATGTTTTCAGGGTACAGAGAGCTAGCTTGTCATTTGCATGCATCTCATTTTACCACCTAGAACACGTTTTTCATCATTGCTATAAGCCACTTTCTCTTTTTTTCCCTTCTCTCTTTATTTCTCTCCCTTTTTTGTTTTTTCTTTCTGCCTCCGTCTCTATCGCTTGCTCTTTCTCTTCCTAGAATAAACTAGACATGTTTTCCACTGAGTCCAGCATTATAATAAACAACCAGAAGAAATGATAGATTAAGGCAATTTAATTTACTAAGTTTGAAACAGAGATTTTCTTTTGTTGCCATTGACTGAACTAGGATTATGGTATGAATCAAATATCACAGTTGTTCTACTAACAGGGAAACCCCTTAGCCTTCATCTTTTGGATGATGCATTCATTAATTTTCTCTCATAAGAAATACCAGGTTTTCTGTTACTAAAACACAGAGGTGCGTTTTCAGACCAATGTTTTCTGTCTTTGAAATTTTAGTATACAATGTGTTAGCCTTGACATTATTAAGTTTGAGTTATAATACACATTAGATTTTTTTAAAACCTTAACTTAAAAATATGAATTCTTCACAGAATGTCATTATAAATAAATCCAAAGGCCTCTGAAAAACTGCTTCTTGAAGAGAAGGTATCAACTTAGTTTTTCCAATTAAAAGATACAAACGCTGGGTAAATGTATACACATTTCTGGGTTATAGGCTTTATTTGCATGAGTTAAGCTTTCTGAACACACAAGTGTTTAGGAATTTTTATAAAATCAAATGTATATAATTCCTGAACTGTCCCAGTAACCTTACAACGTGGTTTATTTTTAGTATATGTAACAGCTGAAACTGGAGACTCTAGTGGCACATTAAATACAAGATGATTCCATCAATAGAATTAATGTAGTGATGTGTAAACTATAAACTTTCAATTAGATTGTTAAAAAAACATATAATTAGAAATACTTATGGGGACTTTTAAAAATTTCTAAAAGTTATGAAATCATTGAGCCTTAGAGTTGCAAGTCATCTTATGAATGATAATATTTTATCTCTAGGAAATCCCTTTTACAACATCCTGCACAAGCATCCAGTCACATTGAGAAACTAAATAGAAAATATAATTCATATCCATAATTAAACCTCTTTTGTTGTGTTATATAGCTTGGATCCTTTATAATATTTAGGCACTTTTTATTTGTCTCTTACCAAAGCAAAAGTAAGAGAGGTTTCCTTGGAATCTCCTTATTTCTTGTTTAAGGTACACAAGTATATGAACTAGAAATCTCACATTTCCCACAGTTAAACTCGATACATTTTAGGATTGGTCTTGTCCTATTTAAAATTTTTCAACATCCCATGTATAAGAAAAAGATGTAAATAGTAACTTTTTTGATTTAAGTTAATTCTGGGTGGTCAGAGTCATGTTGCCATTCTCTTTACCATGGCAGCCATCTCAGAAAGTTCTACTCTCAGATTTTGAAGATTTACTACCACAGTATTTGAAAGACACTGGCATAGGATAACTGAGAAACATTCACACTTGGGATACATTTTTCTCTAGTTCTGCAAGAATTCCTAAGCCATTCTGCCATTGGAGGAAATATTAGGCAGTTCAATAAGAATGAGAAGTAGTGATAGATATAAAGGTGTGCACTTACTAAGAAATGATAGTGAAAGAAGCATTTTTTTTAATATTTCAAGAACTGTGCAAGGTCTGAGGTATATCCCTTTTTGCAAACTAACATATTATTAGCCTACCAACTTTCACAGATGTTGTTAGAAGATGTGAGACCCCTGGGTCTGAGACAAAGGACATTATTACTTTATTCCACACTTCACAGGAGACAGTATATCAGTTCCCCTTAACAACGTCCACCCTCACTGAGATTTCACCTAGCTGAAGCAGAGTTGGGTTTAGGTAGATATTTTACCATTTTTAGTGTCACAGCTAAAGAACTCTGAGCTTAGGAACCCCCAATATTTAAAAGCCATTAGCAAACTTTTTCACACTTTTCCAGAGGGAGACATTATCTCTTAAACTGGTCTTCAAACAAACCTGTCTACAACATTGTTGGGGAACACTTATTTCTATTTTCCAACGTTGTTTGTTATACAAACATCCTTTGAGTTTAGTTCAGGACAAAAGCTGATACATGTGCAGAAATGTCATGGAGAATTGCCTTCCAACATTGATATGTGAGCCTTTCTAAAACACATTGTATATCACTTCATTTTGATTGTGGGATTTCAAAACTAGTACAAGTAGCTAAACTTGACAAAGCTGTTACCATATCCAGAAAAACCTAAATATTTCATATGTATTTTCACTAAGGGTTGTGAAGCCCTTCCTTTGAATTATCTGAAATTCTGTAATTATAATTTGCAATAATTTTTCCTGGTCTAATACTCTTGAGACATTAACAAGATCAGCATAACTGATAAATAAATATTCTAATTGAAACAGTCATCCACTTTGCATGAAATTCAGCCTTGTTATAATTAAATTTGTCCTGACAGTTCTAGAAATTGGTAGATAGTTTTAGTCTTCAAATGTCTCCTTTTTCTCTTTCTCATACTCTTTTTGACTGTAATAATTTATACAATATTAATATAATGTATAAAATACTATAAATAATGCAAATCCATCTAAAAGATTTTTCCCCTTCTGCTGCATATCAGGAATAGATATTTTAACCTGAAGTTTAGATCTTTGTGTCCATTCCCATAATCTATGGTGCTCAAGTGATCAGCATAAAGTGATGACAATGTCTTTCATATTCATGCAAGTTAAACTGTTCAGTAATCTCTTGACTTGTGCTGCTTTGAACTGTCAAAGCCCTTCAGGAATTTTGAAGAAAAGCACTTTCATTTAGTTATTTGTAGTCTATGGCATCAGGACGTATTATATACTTTTTTTTACTTTTTTTTCAAAAGAAATAGTTTTTAATGTTTTATTTATTTTTGATACAGAGAGAGACAGAGCATGAGAGGGAGAGGGTCAGAGAGAGAGAGACACAGAATCTGAAGCAGGCTCCAGGCTCTGAGCTAGCTGTTAACACAGAGCCCGATGCGGGGCTCGAACCCACAAACAGTGAGATCTGACCTGAGCCGAAGTCGGAGGCTGAACTGACTGAGCCACCCAGGCGCCCCCCCCCTTTTTTTTTTTTTACATTTTATTTACTTTTCTAAGTAAGCTCTACAGCCAATGTGGGGCTTGAACTCATGACTGCAAGATCAAGAGTTGCATTGCACTCTTTTCAGGACTTATTTTAAAAGTAAGTGTAGGACACCTGAGTGGCTCACTCGATTAAGTGTTGGACTTTGACTCAGGTTACGATCTCACAGTTCCTGAGTTTGAGCCTGGACCCTGCTTCAGATTCTATGTCTCCTTCTCTCTCTGCCCTTTCCCGGCTTTCATTCTGTCTCTGTCTCTATCTCAAAAATATATAAAACAAAAAATATTTTTAGAAATTTAGTGTGGGTACCATGATAATAATCCACGAGTTGGAAAAAAATATTTGCTTCATATCTAATCAACAAAGATGATTAGGATTGACAGGAAAAAGATACCAAAAACTAATAAGAAAAATACAGCCTATATAGAGAAATGGATAAGAGTTATAAACAAATATATCATAACAAAAATGGTCAATAAATATTTGTAAATATACTCAGCTTTAAATAACACAAAATTTATACTTGACACTACAATGAAATAATATTATGTACCATTAATTAGGCAAGAATTCAAATTTGTAAGAATATGAAATGCTTGCACACTTCTGCTCAGAAACTCTTATATACTGCTTGTGGGTCAAAACTATTATAATCACTCAAGAAATAATTTTGTGACATCGTGTAAACAAGTAAACCTTGTGCCATTGTCCCTAGAAACATGAAAAAGAACACCATACAAGTGTAGTTTTTAATGTCATAAAACCGGAAACATTGGACATCAAAATTATAAAAATAAAAAAACATATACTTATGAAAACATACTGTAAGGCAAATAAAAAACTGCAATTTTTAAAAAATGTGGTACATGCCTAAATAATAAATATATAAAAAAATAAAGAGCATGATAGAACAAGTTAATTTGGAAATTTATGTGTGTGTTTTCTCTTTTTCTAAAATAAAAGCAAAAAGGTAGGATGATAAAAACTTACAAAAGCATTGGAAATGTTCCCTTTCTTAAGTGGAGACTGAGTTCATAGATCTTTAATTATTTACTTTTTTGCTTTGTAATTTACACATTTATCTAATGCTTTTATATTTAACACTTTTATTATTTCATACTAAAAATGGGGTAAAAGTCTACTTGAACACGTAAAGAATGGTAGACAACTGATGTCCCCTCCTCCAAATACACACACATGAGAGCTAGAGACAGAGTGGAGCCAGAGGCAGAGACAGGGAGAGATGGTGTAGGGAGAGACACAGAGAGAGAGACACAGAGAGAGAGAGAGAGAGAGAGGAGGGAGAGGATAGATTTGGTTTCGTTTGGTTTGGTTTGGTTTGGTTTGGTTTGGTTTGGCTAATAAGGAAAGCAGGTACATTCCCTCTGCCAATGTCATATAATGTTTAGGTAAATCTTCATAGTTAGCCTAATCTTTATTGCAAAAAAGTATGGGATTTTTTAGACTAATTATCCTTGATTTTTGAGCCTTAATTCTCTCAAGATGCATTTCCCTCTTCCATCCTTATGAAATTAAAAATTAAGGAGCACCTGCGTTGCTCAGTTGATTGAGCATCCAACTCCTAATTCCAGTGCAGGTCATGATTCCATGGTCTTGGGATACAGCCCCACATTCATTGGGCTCCATGATGAGCATGGAGCCTCCTTAGGATTCTCTCTCTCTCTCTCTCTCTCTCTCTCTCTCTCTCTCGACTCCTCTCCTGTGCTCTTGCTCTCTCTCTCTAAAAAAAGAAAACAAATTAATTAATACTATTAACCCTCTTGGGTTTTGTCTGAATTCTAGGGAGGAAAAAATCCCCATAAAATTAAGGTTGGCTTGTGGATTTGAAGATAATTTTTTGGATATTGATTCCAGTGACCATAGAACTGCCTTTGAAGCAGCTGAAAGCTGGAAAGCTTGCTATGATTCCCTCTCCTATGTGTTTTATTTGCCTCATTGTACAGTTACTAGTTAAGGAGGATTTATTGTTTAGAGTTTATCACATCTTTCCTTTAAAATTGGAGTATATTCTTGTAATATTCGTTTTTGTCTAAGCTGTCTTTAGGTTCTAATAAGAAACAGGAAAATGAGTAGAGAGCACTTAGGTTTCAGAATGCTGTGGATTAAAAAAAAAGGAGCACTTTAATTGTTCTTTCCTTTTTATAGAAATAAGTGGGAGGTCAGGTCAAAATTAATTTTTCAAGTAAATTTGATATAGTGTTGATGCTGTTATACATCTGTTTTATAGACTAATCAATTATTAATCACTGAATTTTAAAATGACTTGCAAAACTACATTAATATTTCATAAAACTGTTGAATTTTGTGGCATCTAAATACATGTGGTAAACTTTCTGTGGGTTCCATTGACGACTAAAAATAACTCATTATGCTAATGTTTATATGTATGTTAATATTGGATATCACTACATTAGATAATTTGGGGCTCAAGGCTTCATGTTACTGACAATTTTCTAATTTATGGAATTCAGTACACCATTATTACAGACTTTCTTAAAAACACAGAGAATATGTAAATCTTAATGTCTGCAAAAATGACATTCTCAATATCATCATAAATAATATAAAATACATAAAATTTTCATTCTGGTTTACTCTTTTATCTCATATTTTAAAATAGAGAGAACTAGATTGCTTTTGATGAGAATAGGTTTTACATTTATGTCAGTAATTTGGGACTATGCCCTAAATTTTAAGTCAAAATTATACTTTAAATGCCATTGTACAGATTAATATGCATGTATTTGTCAAAGGTATAAACAACATTATGATGAAAATACAACTGTTTTTTTACAATAAAATGTGTAACACTTGTAGCTGCCAGGTAAAATACATACGTGTGTGTTTATTAACTACTATTAAGTAGTAAAATTATATTTATTCTCTTTTGCTTTTTTCCCCCAGAATTGGAAAAGACAAGCGGTAAATTTGAATATATATTCATACATATGTGTATATATATGTGTGTGTGTATATATATATGTATGAATATATATATAGTTGTTTGTTTATTTGATTTGTTTTTGCCCAGCACACTCAATAGTACTTTTGGTATAAAGAAAATATGAACTATTGATTTTATACTCAAGTGTGTGTGTGTGAAATATCTTCATGTTTTACATGTATGAACATATATAAATGTATGCATGTACACATATATGTGTATATATTTATGTATGTGAATAGATAGTAACATGTATGTCAAGGTTGCATATGATTAACATAATCTAAAGCAGAGAGTTCCAAACTAAGTTATTGTTACGTAAAACTTGAGCATTCTTATAATTAGTTAAGATCAAATCAGTTATTTTTTAATTCCTGCAAGAATTCTGTAAAGACTACTATCAATGTGAAAATAAACTGTCTTCCCATAAACCTTTGAAGAGACAAATACAGAAAATAAAAAGTAAAAATGTTGGCCTTATTATTATGTTTTTTGTAAGGTCAAACACTATTTCCAAATCAAACTTCACTCTTTTTCAGTTATAGGAAATCTCTTTTAACACATACGAATGGCTATTTGTATCCCTACAACAGGACAGAACCTGACAGTAGTAGGCTCAAAGTTTTTCAGTGGACACACTATGTTCCCTGGTCACACATCCTGCAGTCCACAAGTACAGCTAGCTCTCTTTTGGTTTGGACAAGATGATGCTAAGCTTTACTATAGCTGTACATTTCTATGGGCTTCTGGTATAAATTAAATCAGTGTGTTTTCTATCAAGTTCTTGTATTACCTATATCTTTCATCCATGATCACTTATTTTCATTCTGAAGACCTATGTTTTTTTCAAATTGATTGGGGCTGCTTTTATACATCAACTAAGTTCATTGTATTATAGAATTGTAAAATCGTGAAAACATTTCTCTCTTCACCTCCATGATTATTGCAATCCTTCAATCCCCTGCTTTTTGTTTTCTGAAGTATTAAATGGTCTCTGCCTCCAATTTCATCATACTGTCACTTAATTGATTTTTTTCCTAAAACACAAGTCTGATCATATTAGTCTTCTTAAAATCCTCCAATGGCTCCATTGCCTACAAGCTAATATCCACATATTTCAACATGATTTAAAGGTACTTCATTGATCAGGTACAAACCTCCCTGCACCTTCCTTTCCAATTATTTCCCAATTATGCTTTCCACTTCTGAAGTACATTACACCTCTCTGCACTTGTTCATGCTGTTCCCTCTGAATAGAACACCTAACCCAATTTGTTCCTCTTATTTTTCTTTCAAGCTTTAGCTCAAGCGTTGCTTCTACAAAATAGCTCTTTGATCCAACTGAGAGGTGGAAGAGACACCCCCCCTGGTTGTTTTTCTCTAAACCTCAAATTTACAATATTCATTCAGCTACCACTATGCTGTTTATTTTTCCAGCTGCCAAACTTCAACATTGATATTTGTTAAATTATGTCTTTTTTTTTAATTGAATTCAAAATCTCTTTAGGGAAAAGTCTTCTTCATCTTTGTGTTACCAGAATAGTACAGGGATGAAACTTAGCAGACTCCCAATTGATGTCTATTGATAACACAGAATGTGAAGCATCCATACCAGAACATAAGCAACATAAGATGAATAAAAATAGGGATTATGCAAATGATTTTATGCATTTATATTAATTTACCTATTATACATTTACAAGAATACCAGAGAGGGTATAGTAAATAATATTATAATTTTCTAAAATGCTTATTATAAATACAGATTTCTGAGTCTCAGGAACCAAAATCTGTATTTCTTAGGTCTGTGGAACATAGAAATCTGTATTTTGGCTAACTACCAAGTTAAAATAAATCCTTATAAGATATTGCAAGAAAAAGTGGGGTAATATTTTTTAATAGACTGGTTGACATGAAGCAAAGTCTCATTCTTGTTTTCATAATGAGCTGAGTTGAATTATGGAATTCTGAATCCCTGAATCTTGGTTTCCTCACATGCCACTTCACTGACTCCCAATGTCTTAAGATGGCAGATATAATATTTTTTCTTCTAAAAACAGAGTTGCTTAATACTATTAGCAGTCATAGATCCTTGATGATTTAAGCACTAAAATGCTCAAATGAAATGCCCCTTCTCTAAATTAAATCTCTATTAGCAGAATTTACTGAAAGATAATCAAAGGTTTACATAATATATGCATTTCTCCATCATATATGATTGTACACTTAGTTTTATTAATATGTTTCAGTAATCAGAAGATAAGTTATGAAACTAAAGTCTCCCTGAAACTTAAAATATAGTATATAAAATATATGGTATACTTCTTCAGACATATTTTCTAAAATATTTATATCTGACCCATATTCCTAAATTCAATTATCATACAAGTAATGGAGTGAGATAATATAAGCATGTATTATATTTTTTTGCTATGTAGCCTTCTCTTCTCAGGGACATATATGACTTGCAAAGAAGTTTGTATTTCTGTATGGACACACACACACACACACACACACACAGAGTCACATACAATTTCTTAAGTGCCATATGGTCTCTTTTTAAATCTTTTGTCTTCCAGATTGTATAGACTTTTACTATTGATTTGGCTTATCTAACTCATTTTCAGAAATGAAATGAGTTTTCTGATTAACTTGACTCATTCTTGAATGTATAGATTAAATGCCCCTTAATGTGTCTGCTCACATCTGGTATTCCAGATGTTTGCTATAATAATCATATAAAAACCGACACTGCATTTCCAGGGCCATGAAAAACACTGAAGAATGAATAAAGGCAGAATTGTATCTCTTCTGGCATATGATTTCCTAGAAATTGGGTATTCTGTACTGTACAACTCAAATCAATTCAAAACCCCAAAGTCTAAACAGTTCTAACCTAGACTTCAACGAACTAGAATCCTAAATATCATGAAATAAATTTCCCATTCAAAGATTCTTCTCAGTACAGAAATCTTAACATAATGATATCCTTAATGGAAACACCTTTAACTATTTTCTTTATAATGGTGATTTTTTTAAAAACCAGAACTGGCATTTGATGGGCTATGGTGCCATCTGGGCCAGACATAAATGACCAGGAGGTTGGACATCCACATAGAATTAGATTTTAAAAGAAGATTCAAGTTACATATATTAAGAGAGAGGGTGGTGACACACAGGTATCACTTTAGTGATGGTTGCTATCTGACAATAGGTTGTGACACTGATGCTTTGGGCAACATGGATGTTTCTGGGTAATAGCAGTTATGTGTTTTAGAATGCAGATGTGGTACAAGTGTTCATAGTGTACCCTTGTATTTCAGGAAATTTCTAAGTCACAGAAATTTATCTTCAACTTCCCTGAATTAATAACTAAGATTCCTAATATGAATGGTAGCAAGAATTTCTGAGTTCATGACTCTACCCTGGGCAATTTCAATGAGAACTCCTCCTAGGTATTTTCATATAATTATTCTTCACTCAATAATAGTCCTTTGCACAAAGCCAAACTAAAAGGTATATAGGTTAGTTGAAAATTTTTAATTTAAGTACACTCTGACAAATTGGAATGATGGGTATAAATAATCAAGACAAAATGTATAAACTAATAATGCAGATTTCAATTGTAATTAAAACAAATTTAGGTTACGTATAGAATGGGGAAGGCAAAATCTAACAAAAATATCAGTGGAAATATTTCTATGTCTTTATGAGCATAATATCATTTGATGCCTCAAATCCTAATGCAATGAATAATCAATTAAAAGAACAATGGCTTTTAGATTAAGTGAGGCAATACTCCACTATGTTCTGAGTATCTAGTGTTCAATTCTGGACGTCTTTGTTACAAAGAACATTGGCAAACAATTATTGTATGTTGAGGAAAGCAATCAGTTTAATTCAGTTTATCACACATCAGCATGCCAATAATTTGTTGAACACTTTGCTAGATATTAGTAAGGGTCTAGAAAGCATTGTAGGAAATTCAACCTGTAGAAGTGAGGCCATAGTTACCTGGAAAAGAGAAGACTTTGTATGAAGTGGAGTCAGGTTGGAAGGAATACATTACATCTCTTTTGAATGTATAAAGGACCTAGTGCCCAGGGCAATGACACTCATTAAAAGTAACTTCATAGAAAAAAAACTGAATGGAGTTATCTTAGAAAGTAGTAATTTTCTTATTAATCTACATGTTCAAGCAGAAGACTGGTGATAATATTTAGGTACCTTAAAATAAAGATGGAGCTGCATGTTATGTTTGGTGGAAACTGCTTGCAATTCAAAATTTTGTTTCTTCCCAGCTATATGGCACGTGCAGAAACAGAACCTAGGTGTCCTGCCTTTTATTCTTTCAATATACTCTGACTTATCTGAGTGATATTCACCAGCCTGCCTCATCTCTTTTAACAAGTAGATAATGTATGATAGCCACTTCATATCAGAAAAAAATATAGGCTGTGAAATGTTGCTGTATGTATACTGTTTCATAGAGAACAGTAATACAATAGCTTAACTTTTCCAGAAGGACGGAAAATGATATGCCTAATGTGAAGGACCATGAGGAATTTGGAAAAGGATGTATTATTTGAAACCTAACTAAAACAAACATTATTTTATTTGCCATTTTGAAAAAAAAGTTTATGGCTCTACTGCTTCTGATGTCTTTAGACATCATAATTAAATTATACCACTATTTTCTTCTTTTACTTACATGGTGCTATACACATAATTTGTTTTTTTATTCCTACTGTGCTAGGAGGACAATTTGGAATGAGAATTTAATAAAATGTGTCTTATTTGCTTCTCAATTGGCTTTGAAAACAATGTAGGATATAAAAACAAGATCAACTCATGATTTATTTGTCTCATTTTGAATAATATGAAGACTTAATACGTGCCTGATAAGATTCTAAATATATCATATAACTGTTCTCATTTAAGCAAGTTTCAATTACATAATAGGATAGCACTTTAATCAATATTGAAAGAAAAGCTCATTTTCACCTAATGAACATACCACGCTCATTGGCCATCGTTTTCACTCCTAGCAAAGTGCAAGGTAATATAGTGTTTCAAAATAAATTTAAGACTGTTCTTGACACAAGTAGTTTAATATTTTCCCAAGAGATGGAAGTTATGTCCACAAAAATCATGTTAGCCTTAAGGTATCCTTGAAAGTGACCAAGGTTAAGCAATCTTTCACTTGCTTTCATATGATTACAAGAGACCGTTTTTTATTTTTTTAATTATTTTTTATGTTTTATTTTATTTTATTATTATTTTTTTAATATTTTATTGTCAAGTTGTTTTCCATACAACACCCAGTGCTCTTCCCCATAAGAGCCCTCCACCAAATATATGGATAACTAAACTCATTTGGAATGTGAAACATTTCAACTATACTTGGACTACCCTTATATGCCAGTTTCTCTATGTCAGTAGATGTTTTATGACAATTTGGCTAACCTGTAATGTCTTTGCAGAGAAAGATGTGTTGGTAACTATTTTTTTACAGTACAAAAATGTGAAAATGGCTATAAAAGAATTCTAAGCAGTTCAGACCTGAGGATATTGGTAACAAAACACTGGAAAAAAATGCTCATGTGGCAGAAGCAGTTTGGAAAATCTGTGTTTCTGCCCACTATTCAGCACTTAAGAGTATAATCAGTTTTATAAATGGAAATGGTGTCCTATCGGTGGCACACTGCTATTTGAGAGAGTTTTCAAGTTTTTCTTTACTTCTAAACTAACTCACTGATTATAAAGTACAAAAGTAGCGAAATCCTAGCTTAAAAAGAAAGAAAGATAATCAGTTTGCCGTCGGTGCAAGTCTCTGTATATGTAATATTTAAAATTATCCTCAAAACATATTTTAGAAAATGAAGACTAAAATTGGCTAATTTATTTTGCTCTAGAATTCATTCTAAAATGGGTAAAAATGTATGAAAAAGAAATAAACTTGGGAAGCCGCTAAATTGAACCTCAGTGAAGACAGTTTTCATTAGCAATTTTGAATGCTGACCACATATGTATTTTGGGAATTAATTCACACTGAGTAAACATATGTCCTCAAGTCGCATTGTGTATTTTTCATTCTTTCTATGAGAAGTGTTAGTTAACACACAACAAATTGAAATGCACAAACTTTATTAGTGAAGATGATTATAGCATTTTGTCCAATAACATTACTTAAGTGAAACAAGTCAGACAAGAAAACAGTAATATACCTATGATTTAAATGTAAGAGAAAGAATACTCAATCTTGGCCAAATGCTGAGCTTTAATTATACAAGTAAGTTAAACATTTTAAATATTATTACCTTTGTCTATATAAAATACAGAAAATAGTATGAAGACTAAACAACTCATAATGTTATTGCATGTTAAAAAGTCATTGTAAAATGAAGTTGTTAGAAACTATAAAAAGCATATAGCTAAGTGATTAATAAATGAACAGAGGGAGGTTGAAAAGGTTAGTCCACTTGAAGTTTATAAAGTTGCAGGTATCTTAGTTCTATTTGAAGAGTATGTGCTTCTTAGAAGAGGCAGGTTCCGAAGGAGCAAGGTGCCCTCTCAGCAGCCTTGGATAGTGGGGGGTGAATAAGTGATCTCTGTTTAGAGACTCCTAATCTTTTCTGAGGCTTTGAATCTAGAACAAGAGGCCCTTACTGAAGTGGTGGTGGGAACAGTGACACTTACAGGAATAGAGGCAGGGATGAGAGAGTGAGGGCACGTCCGTGAGTGCTGTAGGCTCTCTGTGATATTCTTGGGGTGTGGGCCTAGCTCTGGTTCCCACAACCTGGTGTTCCCTGGCTTTAGCTCATCTTCTGACCAAGCTCTCCAGTCTCCCGGTGGTTTCCAAGACCGAACATTCTTCCAAAAGGCATTATTTTCTGCATGAGAGAGTCAGAGTTGATTTTTGCTGCTTGCAAGAAAAAAACCTCATTGTCATGCAACAAATTCATCAAAAGTTTGTTTTGATACAAAACATGGCTATAGTGAATTGACTGGTACTCTCTTTTGAGGACTTAAAATATAATTATTGATTTCATGAGTTCCTTTATTTCTAGAAAATACTTTCTTTTTTGAAGTTTTTAAAATTTATTTATTTTAATTTTTTTTAACATTTTTATTATTGAGAGACAGAGAAAGAGATCATGAGAATGGGAGGGTCAGAGAGAGAGGGAGACACAGAATCCAAAGCAGGACTCGAACCCGCAAACTGTGAGATGATGACCTGAGCCAAAGTCGGACGCTTAGCCTCTGAGCCACCCAAGCACCCCAGAAGTTTTTGTGTAAATTCCTGTTCTTTAAAATAAATAATAATAATAATAAATACATTCCAGTTAATTAATGTGCATTGTAATCTTAATTTCAAGCACTCAGTGTAGTGATTTGACACTTCCAGACAGCACCTTGTGCTCATCACAAGTGGACTTCTTAATCCCTATCATCTATTCAGCCCATCGCCTCACGTAACCCTCCCCATCAGTTTGTTCTCTATAGTAAAGAGTCGTTTCTTGGTTTGTTTTGTTTCTTAAATTCCACATATGGAAAATACCTTTTTCTTCCTAGCTCTCTGATCTTATATTTATTTATTTTTAAAGGTTTTCTTGGAATGTTTATTTTTGAGGAAGAGAGTGCAAAAGGGGAGGGACAGAGAAAGACAGGGACGGAGGATCTAAAACGAGCTGTGTGCTGATAGCAAGACAGCTCGATGTGGGGCTCAAACTCACAAACCTCGAGATCGTGACTTGAGCCGAAGTCAGATTCTCAACTGACTGAGCCACTCATACATCCCTAAAGTTTATTTACTTATTTTGAGAGAAGGAGTGAATCATGAGTGGGAGGGAGGCAGAAGGAGAGGAAGAGAGAGAATCCCAAGTAGTTTCTGCTTAGTGTGGAGCACAACACGGGGCTCAACCTCACAACAGTGAGACCAGGACCTGAGAGGCATCAAGAGTTGGATACTTAACTGACTGAGCTATCCAGGCATCCCACTCTGATCTTTTAGATATCCTAAAATGATAATACTGCATTGTGGTGGTCTGAGATCTCTTCTCTGATGGCCATACTTGAGACATTCCATACCCCCTTTTATAGCCCAAATCCCTATCAGAACTTAAATTCTATTATGGAACTTGCTGTTTTAAAAAGAGCCAGTTAGAAGTGGTACATACCAAAACAAGAGGGTTGATATATAAGTAGTAATGTGTATTTTAGTGTCTAGAGTTGTTCTACTTTTCACTGCAATACAGTGTTTCTACCCTTCACTTGTGTAATGGAATAGATAGCATATTTCTGAGGACTGATTTATTTGGCCCAGTTTGTATGAATTGATTCATTTTGGAACATTTGACAGAATGCTTGGTATCAAAATAATGCTGTATACAGAGCACATAAACACATTATTGAATGAAGAATGAACTGAAAGATCATAAGTTCTCAAAGATGGTGCTCACAGCAAGAGGATTAAATTGCATAAAAATCAAGTCACTACTCTGAAATACGCGGTGTAATAAAAGCTTGAAAGAAAAATGTGAGATGAACTCAATTTCTCAGCCCTCGCCATGAGTGTCGATGTGCTTCCTACTGTTCTGTGAGCAATTGCCACGCCTGAGGGAGCTGAAGGAGAGCTGGCGCCTATTGGTAGATGGAATAAAAGCCCCAGCTCGTTCTCCTATCACGAGGCTCACGTGCCATATGCTACAAGCTGATACATTAAGTTGGCATAATGAGGAAGATAGCACATTTTGCCATTGCTTACACAGCTAAAACTGGAACACCATTCTGTAAGTGGCCTGTAATTCACCGAATTTCCTTTGTCATGCAATTCGTAGAAACTTAGAAGAACACAAGTCATGTAGACTTTGGCTTGCATATTATTCTTGCCATTTTCTTGGAATCTTCTGTGCTATATGCTGTACATTGAAACTGATATAGATATATTCCCTGTGTATCCTTTTTTTTTTATAAAGTAGAAGAATGCATAAAAATGTGCAGAAATGATACAAAGTATCTTATTTTCATTTGGTGGGTTATTCTTATAAATATAATGTACTCATATAGTTTCAACATCAGTGTTAACTTTATGGCTATGTTTCCAGTATAATAGAGGTGTGAAATGTGGTAGTTTAAGCGTTGACTCCTGACTGACAATTGATACATGAAATGGTTGAATCTTGTAAGTTTTTATCACAAAATATCATCATTTCTGACAAAGCAAAATGAAGATATTTGGATGGAAATGGACATTTACCTCAAATAAAGAGGAAACAAATTTAGTCCTTCTTTCCAATTATTCCTGGCAGAAACTACATGGATATCTCTGAACAAACAAACAAAAAGGGCAGGATGGGATGAAGCTACCAAGACTGAAAAAGAATAATGTGCATGTGATTATTATATCCCCAGACCTCTTATCAAATCAGCCTGTCAACAAAGTGTTTCATACTTGACCATGCACTGTGGCATATGCGAGAAACTAGAAGACACATGTTTTTTCTTCTTAAGAAGTTTAAATTTCAAATAGGGTGCAACACCTACAGAATTAAAATATTAAAAGTAAAACCTCAATAGGGAAAATTCATATGTAGCCTAAATGGAATGCACCAAACTAGTGTGGCATTCCTGAAAAGTTGGAAGGCTTAGTGCAGAAGAGTAGAGTTTACTGCCTCATGAAGGATGTGAAGGATATGGATAGGTAAGAAGAGGTGTTAGAGAATGCCATGGGAAGGCAGGCCAGAACGAGCAAAGCCATTCCAGGAGCAAGGAGCATGCTTTGTCTTCCAGAGAAAGGAGTTGCACTGCTACATAAAATGTCACAGGATAATTTGATACATATTTGGTTAGGAAGGAGCAGATAGCTCATGGAAAATAATGAAAAAGAGCAGATATTTGGACTTGATCTGCTGGATAATAAGGAAATACTGAAGAAAACACAATTTCATTCAAAACTAATACATATTAATATAATTCCCAGCTACTCCCTGGCCATTGTGCAGGATGTTATCTAGCTAAAACAATTTCCCCTGCATAAAGCAGTTTCAGAGGCAGGAGAGGACTACAGGAGTTCTATCATCTAGGATAGCCTAACTATTATTAATGTTATTTAATGGTTAGGTATTCTAGGTGCATCAGCTAGTATCAGTGTGAGGTTTCTTCATCTTTAAAATGTTTTCTACCTTGCTTAAAAGATTATTTTTAGACATCAAAAAGGTGAAAAATAAAATATGGTATTTCTGGGTAAGATGATCCTGTATACTGACACTTTTAAACTTTGATTTCTCTGATACCCAACCTCCTACACCAAAATGTGTAGCAATGGTAGATAGATTCATGAGGAGAGATTTTTAAAAGCCCAACAAAATAAGCTTTTCCAAGTATCAGATATAGACTATAAATGTAAAGCAATGGATAGAAGTAAAGTCACATACTTCCTGGGTTTGCAGTATCAGTGTAAGCTAGAAAAGCCTAAATTTCAGTCTAAGTAATAAAAATGGAAACTGTACCACTTAAGATGGGGGGAAGAAGTTCCGGAGATAGACTCACCTCTTAAAACCAGAGCTGAAGAGGAAGTCTACTGATAGTGAAGGGAGCTAGAATAAGTAAATACCCAATAGGGCCAAGGTTATGCTTTATCAGAAATGATGAATCTGAGAAGCCAATGGACAAAACACCCAACTTAAGACCAGGAACTAAAACAGCCCACCTCTGGCATGGCATTTGAATTTACCATCTCTCCAGTGCCATTATAGGATAGGAGTTCCAAGCTGACATTTTAAGATCGGGGTCAGTGAGAGCTGAGAGCCTGGAGCCTGCTTCAGATCCTGTCTCTCTCTCTTTCTCTGCCCCTCCCCTGCTCATACTCTGTCTCTCTCTCTCTCTGCCCCTCCCCTGCTCATACTCTGTCTCTCTCTCTCTCTTTCTCTCTCAAAAATAAAATAAAAATGTTTAAAAAATTTTTAATTGAGAATGGGCTCAGGATTATGGGCCTTATGAGTTCATTGGAGGCATTTAAATTCAGTATTTAAGATGGCATATTTGAAAGAGATGAAGTTAGGGAAAGAATTTCTACTCTAATCATTGTCACATACATATCACACAAGATGAACCTGAAAAATCAAAATGTTAACAAACACAAAAATGAAAAGCTAACAAATTATTTGAAATGAATTTACATTAAATTAAATAAGAATAGTATGATAATATGTCAAAGCTTTTACATTCTTATATTTCACATCATTCAAGAGCTAGGTGAGGCAATAAGATTAAAAACTTATTTCTTCAAAAACAGTGCAGAAATGAAACAATATCAGACAACTGAAAAAAGCCCTTTGGAAATATCTGAAAAAAAAATGAATACTGTAAACAAAAACTCAGGACAAATTCCAGAATGCCTAGCTTTGAGATCCACTATGCTAATTGGACCTGAAGGTAGAGACAAGTAGTCTGGATGCTTTGGAAGGATACACACATGCCAAGAGATGAAAGATAAAGCCTTTAAAACTTTGGAGGTTGCCATATCAGTGAAGGGTTTCAGTGATCATTGGTTTGCCAGTGATATCCTTGTAAGGATATTTTTGTAAGTCAGAGGTTCTTAAACTTGATTGTTAGGGTCATCCTCAAAATTTCTGATTAGCTGGTCTGAGTTGGAGCTCAAGAATTTATATTTTCAAAGATGTCTCTAGTAATGCAAAGTCATGTCATCTGCAGTCAGAAGCAAAACACTATTTAAAAAGTTGATCTTCATAATATATTGGGTACCAGCTGAGGTCAGGTGCCTGACCATGTGACATCAACAGATGTTTATTATCACACTCGAGAGACTCACAATGTCAGGTGACTACAGAAGCAATTCATTATGTGGTAGAAATGATATACTTGGGATGGAGTCCTTGAAGTTCCAGAGGACATAAGTTCGGTACCTAAGCAGGAAGCCATGACTCTCATGCTATCTACCTCTGTCCCACTGCTACCTCTCCTTCAGCTTTACATCTACAGTCTCCTGGAGGGATACCTAAGGGTCATTGACAAAGATGGATACTCATTCAGCTGTAATGTTCAGGTAAGAGGAAAACTGACTACTTCCAAACCACAATCCCTTTTCAGGGCTGGTCCTGAAGATAGTGGGCAGAAAGAAATATCCTCATTGTGGGAAGAACTGTATGCTATGCACACTGGGCATTTTGGGGGGAAATGACCTTCAGTACCAATATACATTGACTCCTGGGCAGGCATGATGGCCTATTGTTTTGCTCCAGATATTTGAAGGACCGAGTTGGAAAAGTTAGAGTCAAAGGAAAGTGACAACGAGTTGGACAGGATCTAATCTCTGTCTACCAGCCTCTCTCTTCATAGCTTCCTATGCTTGCACAGTGGGTCCAAGAAGAGATTGAACATGGTAGCAAGGTTATAAACTATATATGGGTTCAAGGACATATGTTCATTATCACCACCTATAAACCTGCCAGCAGAAGAAAACAACTCTGAGTCCTTTATCTTAGCACCATTCCTCAAAGAGACTTCTGGTGCCAGGTTGAATATATTGGACCCTTTCCACCCTGGAACGTGCAGCAATTCATTCTTACTGGAATTGACACCTAGCTCAGATAGAGTCTGTCTTCCTTGTCTGCTGCAGGGCCTCTGAGAACATTATCATCTTAGGGCTAAGAGAAACCCTGACTTATTGGCCTGGGATCCTGCACTGTGTTGCCTTATACCCAAGGCACCAATTTTATGGCAGAAGAGTTCTAACAATGAGCTCCTAATCATAGAACCCACTGCTTCTACAATATGTTACATCACAAAGACATAACTTGACTAGTAGAATAATGGAATGGACATTAAGGTCACCATTAAGAAATACCTTAGTTTAATATACCTTATGAGTTTGAGTTGCAATTTTCCAGTATTTGCCTTGAACCACCAGCTTACATATAGTGATAGGTCCTCAGAAGCTTGAATGCTTATGTCTAGGAACCATGAGTGGAAGTAGGATTGGCCCCTCTAAACATTACTCAAGAAGATCTACATGTGAAACAAAAGGGCAAGAATAATGAAGTAGATTTGGAGGAACAAATTTGGAAAGACTCACTCCACCATGCATCAAGGCAATGTATCATTAGTATAGATTGACAAAACAGAATGTCATCTTGGCAACATGGGAAATGACAGATTTAACTTTACAAAGCAGTAAAAAAATAAACTTTCTACATAGTAGAGCTAGGATGATTGGTCATTCACATGGAAAATATAAATTTGGATTCTTCTTTTCTTCTATCATATGACAAAAATCCCAGATAGATTGCAGTTTAAGTGAGAAAAGCAAAATGTTCAAATTTTAAAAGAAAATGTGTCCTTTTCCAGCTACCATATATAAGTGATATCATACAGTATTGGTCTTTCTCTGTCTGACATATTTTCCTTAGAAATTAATTTATTCATAAGTTTTTAAAAAAGAAGATATGACCTCAGAATAGGGAAAGATATTTTAAAGAAGAAACAAAGAATACAAAGTGTACAGGAAAATGATTTTAAATGTGACCATAATTAATTTACTTTTTGTCTAGATAGAGAAATCAAAAGCAAAGTGACAAGAAAAACTGTAATTTGAAAGAAAATACTTAGTATATATAAAAATTAGTTATTGTTAGAAACACCTCCAATAATAGTAAGTCAGTAATAAAATGATAAATAACCCCATAGGAAAACCGACAACAAACACAATTCACACAGAAGGAAATCTGAACGAGCAGTGAACACAAACAAATCTAACACCACTAGTTTCCACCAGAAATGAAAATTAAAACATGATTAGATGTCATTCTCATTATTATTATATGGGGAAGAACTTCCAAATACTTGACAATGCCAAGAAATATCAAAGATGGGAAAAATAAAATTAGGAATGGTCTCATACTCCTAATGCAAGTGTAAAATAACAGCAGTGTTTGAAAGTAATTTGGCAATATCTAGAAAAGCTTAAGAGGCACTGTATCATTTAGCATGATATTCACATGTAAGTAACTGTAAACCAGATTACAGTGGTTTAATCAAGCAAAAGGTTTGTCTCAGACATTAAAATAAAAATTATCTGGACAGACATCCCAGGGCTGGAGCAATGGCTAACAATGCCCTCAGGGAACCAGACCTATTTTGTCACTCTGCTTTCCTTAATGTGTGGCTGCTGCACCTCCAGAATCACCACTGTCCCAGGCAAGAAAAAGGTTTGAGATGACTCAATTGAGCCATGACTGCTAATGTAGGCCTATATTGCCTTCGCCAGAGCTATCTCATAACTTAGTCACCTCTGGCTGCAAAAGACATGGCGGTCCAGTATACTTTGTTTTTCAAGCTCTAAAGTTAAGGTAGCCAAATGTAAGACACACACACACACACACACACACACACACACACACACACACACACACAGGATATAGAATATAGGAGATATATATTTAGAAAGGGGATATCCTAGTGTCTTGCTACTCAGTGTGTTCTGTTCTTTTTTTTTTAATTTTTTTAAACATTTATTTAGTTTTTGAGAGAGAGAGAGAGACAGTGTGATCAGGGGAAAGGCAGAGAGAGAGGGAGACACCGAAACTGAAGCAGGCTCCAGGCTCTGAGCTAGCTGTCAGCACAGAGCCCGACGCGGGGCTCGAACCTACAAACTGTGAGATCATGACCTGAGCTGAAGTCGGAGGCTTAACCAACTGAGCCACCCAGGCGTCCCAGTGTGTTTTGTTCTGTTCTCCATGAACAAGCAGCAAAGGCATCGTTTAGGAATTTGTTAGAAACATATAATCTCAGGCTCCATCCCAGATCTATGGAATCAGTATGTGCATTTTAACTGGAGTCCCAGGTCGATCCACATGCAAATGAACTCTTGAGGAGCACCACTCTAGAAAAAGCCCTGTACATGTAACAGTGCACACTGAATCTTACAGGGGAACATGGAAATAAGTTAAATGACCATCAATAACAGAACATTGGACATATTAGGAATTCAAAATATTGTAACAAATATTGAACATAAATTTATTTATTCAATAGAATCATTTATAGGGTAGTCGAAGTGGATAACTAGATTGACTCGTATTAATCTAGACAAGTACCAAAAATATAATATTGACTTTAAGAGACAGGACCCAAAAGTAAATCAACAGCATGATACAATTTGTATATCTTTTTAAAGGGCATAACATTTTTTCCAGTGGATACATACATACTTATTGCAAATACTTTAAAATGCACAAAGAAAATTCGTTTCACAATGCTTCATAATGCTGATTAACTTGAGGTAAAAATGGAAGAAAATGTGATTGAAAAAGAGTACAACGTGGGTTCAGTTGAGTCGGTTGCATTTTATTTCTTAAAAAACCTGATGCAACTCTGGCAAAATGTTAAGAAATGTATGTATATGTTTGCACTTGTGTCTGCAGAATTATTCTCTAAACTTTTTTGTATATTTAAAATATTTCATAAATTATTTTTAAGGATAAAATGAATGCATATAATATTTGAAAGGATAGTAATGGTGTAACTCTCTTCTTAAATGATTTAGCAATAGCTGGGTAAAATGAATACATTATTTATGAAGATTAAGTAAGTCAGCATTAGAGTAACATTTGTAACTGATTTTTATGATAGTGAGTCCAGAATATTTCAATGAATTTGCAGCTCTCTCCTGGTAATAACACAGGGAACTCAAGAATGTATCTAAATACATGCACACATATTTATAACAAGCAGGCTTCAAAACTGCTAAGATGAATAGAAAAAAAATGTAGTGAAGCTGAATATTATGCCTGTTTTTGAAAGGAATCTGAATACTCTTAGAACCTCTACACCATTCTCCCAGCCTCTCGTAGTCTCCTCTCCACTGAGTGCTTTGACTTTGACAGTGATGTTTATTATATGCTTGCTCCTGTTCAAAACAATATGTGCTTGAAAAATTTACATCCTGGTTCTTGTCATTATGTTTCCTTCATTTTTAGTACACAACTTTCTCTGTGTTTTTAGTGCTTAACATTAACACTAGAAATAGCTTATGGTTTCGCACTGTAGAAAACAATTGCTTAGCATAGAATACCCCCCGATAGAAATAAGCCTTGTTAATAAAGGGATTGTTCACCTAGCTTCTGCCATGTATACCACTTTCACGTTTGTTAGCCATAAGACAAGGAAAATAATAGGAACAACAGTTAAGTGACATGCCAGGAAGACACGCGATCGAGAGCGAACAGGCAGAATTTGAAACAATCCCATGCGACTTCCACGCTCTTCTCTTTGAACCTTTCTCTCTCTGCACAATATCCTGAAAGTAAAACTCAGAGACTTGTAGCTTCCTACTAAAATATGAGATTTTTAGTTTTTTCTCATATTGGCCTCAAGAACTTACCATTCCCTGTCTTCTCCCCATAATAGATGTCAAGCTAGTTTATTAGAAGAAATTGTTCCGTGGCTACTTGGCCATCTTTACCTGCGAACACAAGTGCCTGAAGCTAGAGCTTCCAGAGAGTAATTAGAAAGAGAAATCTGGCAAACTTAAATTGGTGAACCAAGAACGAAAAGCTAAATTGTCATTAATTGCACATAATATATTTCTATTCCTGGTAAATGCAAAAGGACCATTTAAAAACTAATAAACCTAACGAGTATTCAGGAAGATAGTCAGATACAAGGAAACAGACCAAAATAATGGCTTTCTCAAATGCCAGCAATAATCAGTTAGGAACCCATGTGCGCGTGCGCACGTGCGCACACACACACACACACACACACACACACACACACACACACCACGTACACACAATGTAAAGTAGAAAAAACTCCTACTGGGTACTTGGGAATGAACTTCAGAAATTAGAGTAAGATGTAACTGACCAACATAGCAAATAGTAACCAAGTATTAATTTTAAAGGCTTAATAAAAGGTACTATATTCCTGGAATGAAAGAATCAATACTACAAATATATCAATTATCCCAAAATAAACATGATATTTCAATGTAATCTCCTTCCAAATGTAATAAGAAGTAGATATACAAGTGCTGACACGGAAATGCACTCCATGGATAGTATTAGTTGAGAAAAAGTAAGATGTAGAATAACATCTGATCCTGTATTAGTCATCTGAGGTTGTATATTTGTAGAATACACAGAATGTGCATGTATTTTTCTTCCTTTCTCTGTGAGTGCATTTACACAGGAATAGAATAATTCTCATACCAAACTTAATATTGGTGATTGCTGAGAAACCAATCAGAAAACTTTTTATGCTATGTTCTTCTATTTTTCTTGAAATTTGTATGATGATCATACTATATTTGAAAAAGGAGAATAAATCAGCAAAGAAACCCAAAGGAAATATGTCATATGGGAGGACACAAAATAATCATTTCTAGGAAACTCTGGTTACTTACATATCTGTTTCAGGAAAGGCAATATGACTGAAAAGACTCTCTCAATGATGTCAACATCTGGGCCCCTGGAATCTGTGAATAGATTACTTTATAAAATAAAAGGAACATGCAAACGTGATTAATTTTAGGATTTTGAGATGGGGGAAAGGAGGTTATTCTGGATGATCCAGATGGGCCCAGTATAATACAAGAGTCCATACAAGAAGGAGGCAAGCAAGACTTGACTACAGAGAAAAGGGGATGTGAAGACAGAAACAGACATTAGATGAAGCAGCTATGAGCCAGAGAATGTCAGCAACCTCTGAAAAGTGGAAGAACCAAGCACAGGTTTTCTCCTTGAGGCTCCAGAAGGAATCAGCACTGTCAACACCTTGATTTTAGCCCTGTGAGAATAATTTTGAACTTCCAGCCTCCAGAACTGAAAGGAAATATATGTGTATTGTTTTAAACCACTGAGCATGTAGTATTTTGCTACAGCAGCAACAAGAAAAGGATGCAAGAGAAAAAATGCACTGAGTCAAATCTGGTCCATAGATAGGGTAACCAGGTAATCTGCCTGGCCAGAAGCCTATAAGTTGATGAGACTGAGTAATTTTGGCAGTGACAAGCAAGAAGGAAAAGAGAACGAGAGTGAGGATCACCATGGTGTGGGTAGAGCCAGTGTTTAAATCACAAGTAGAAAATTTAAGTGAAAGTCTGGGATAAGACTAAAGTGAAAGACCAAGACAGTTGTCAGGTCAATTAGTCAGTGAATTAACAAACAGGTATTGGGTGTGTATTATGCACAAGCTTGGGACGGACATGTAGTGAGAAATGTACTGTGTCTTTTAGAGTTTGCAGTTGGGGAAAGACAAACCACTGAATGATTTTAGACTGATACGTGATCTGATCACTCACTCTGTAGAATGATTACTCTTGCACCATTGAGGGTGATTGGATTGAAAAGACAAGAGTAACCACAAGAAGAACAGAAGCCTATGCTCCTTGTGGAAGCTACAGAAAAAATGTAGATCAGAGGTGGAAAAAGATAGGGTCAGAACATCTGTGGGAGTTAAAAATCAAAGGAATAAACTGTGTCCCTCATAGCTTCTCTGGACCTCAAATGCCTCTGAAGAGATGACTTCAGGCTTGCACTGGGAAAGGGGGACTGGAGTTGCAGGTGTTCCCAAAACAATGACACTTTTATTCTGCTAAGTAGAGCATTACACTATATGAGAAAAACAAAACAAAACAAAACAAAAAACATATTGAACACATCAGTGTCAAACTAAAATTCTCTTCGAAGCTAATGCTGATTTGTTTCTGATCATTCCTGTAAGTGTCACTGATCAACTGCTACCCTCATAATGGAGACATGAGGAGAAATGTACACGCACATGTGCACACAAATGTGCATATTTGTTTTGTACAATAGTAGGTATTCTATTAAGGTTTTAGGAAAAATAATCTACTTATTCAATGTCGACATTTGTTTTCATCCTGTAGTATTGGTTTTAAGATATAAACTTTTGTGATGAGGGTGTTGTGGTCTTGTTAATCTGTTCCAAAGCCATTTCAGTGTCAGGCACACATTATACACTAATTGGATTCCTGATGCATCTTTAAAAACTAATTTCAAAACACTAAGTAATCAGAGGCTTTGTCTTCAATACAAGACATTTCATCAGCAAAAAGTGTTTATTACTCAGCCACCTGTGTTCCGCACAAAGCAATTTAAGCAGACACAGTCCCTGCCCTGAGGATCTGTCTAACGCCAGTGCCATTTTAACATTCAAAGACATCAGGCAACTACATTAATGACAAACATGAGCTACTAACATTATTGAAATAGAAAAGAACCCACTTCATAATGTTATTTGAATCAGAGAATGACCTAGTATTTTATTTGGGGGAAAATGACATGGGAACTTGCTAAATACTCAATAAATACTTGTAGAATTAAATAGTGCATACAACAGTCTTATTTAGAGTCAAGAGATGGAAAAAAATTAAAAGGCAAATACAGTTTCTTGAGTAGACTATATTATAAGTGGCACACTCTATATGAAGTGGTCTTTAGATAGTTTATTTATCTGAGAACCAGGTTCTTCTATACCTTTCCACAAATTCCATTAGTTGAAGACAAGATAAAGACAAAACTTGGAGACAAGATTAAGAAATACTACAGTCTGTATATCAGTTTTCACCACAGTGTCTGGTGTATAATATAGACCTTACAGAAATGTTAAGGATGACTAACTGAAGAACATACAATAATATTGGGACCAGTTTTCTACAAGCAGTAAAGTTCCTGTTTATTTCTTCTTACTAAGTCTGCTATTTGATATTCACACAGGATTATTAATATCCTTCACTAGAAAGAAATGTTAGATACTCTGCTTTCCTAATCACACTTTTCCGTAATACGGATTATCCCTCTTCACTTCACATTTGCCTCTACAAGTGTTTCTTCAGTAGAAAAAGAGAGATTAAATGAATTTCCAGCTGAGGCCATTTTATGAGACCATCATAGATGGATGTACTACACAAATCTAGGGGGGGCACTATTTACATAGAAAAAGGAATATAACTGCAAATTATACCTCTGGAGTTGTGAATTGTAGTAGCCTGAGTGAGCTATGGTGCATACATGATTTTCAGCATAAACAAGGACTTTTCTCACAAACTGATGTGTGGAGTCATGGTACCCTGGTGAAGCAATCTAAACACTGGAACACTCAGCCCCTCTTCCACCATCTGCATTTTCTTTCAAAGTACAACTTTTTATCAGGGGTCCTGTGTGGCTCAGTCAGTCAAGTGACCGACTTCAGCTCAGGTCATGATCTTGCAGTTTGTGAGTTCAAGCCCCACGTCAGGCTCTGTGCTGACAGCTTGGAGCCTAAAGCCTGATTCAGATTCTGTGCCTCCTTCTCTCTCTGGCACTCCTCTGCTCACACTGTCTCTTTCCCTCTTTCAAAAAACCATCAGAAAAAAATCAAAGCACAACTTTTTTCTTCCTTCCCAGTGGAGAAGCAGATTAACAAATAAACAATAACATTAAAATATTTATGGCATCTTCATACATCTGTTCTAGGGAAAAAGAATTACCTCCATCAAGCCATCGAATCACTTTATTCAATAAAGTTCTGAGATCTGAACTCATTGAATTAAATTCACTTGCTCTAATCAATTTTAAAATATTGATAATTTATAATCATATTTGTTCTGTAATACATACGAAGTTTAGAAAAATATCCTGAGCATAGTTTCTACCTTTAAAGGGTTTTCTGGGAAAATAAAAAATTAACAAAGTACATGAAGTGAGTTTCACTGTCAGATCTTTCACTATAAAGACACTTGGGGAAATTGTAGTACAGACAAGAGAGACTTTTGTGTCATCAATTATATTACCTTATATTTATATCATATGTTTTTCAAAATATATTAGAAATATATGACAATTGATAGATGATAGATAGATAGATAGATAGATAGATAGATAGATAGATAGACTGACACAAAGACTTTGCAAAATTAGAACAAAAAGAATCAATACAAATAACTACAAATAGGGGCACCTGTGTGGCTCAGTCAGTTAAAAGTCTAACTTCAGCTCAGGCCATGGTCTCAGAGCCCGGAGCCCACTTTGTATTCTGTGTCTTCATCTCTCTGCCCCTCCTTTGTCCTCTCTATACCTCTCTCTTTCTCAAAAATAAATAAACTTTTTTAAAATTAAAAAATAACTATAAATAAATAAATCAGATTCAATTAAAGTTTCATTTTATACCTACTGTGGTAGGCTGAATAATAGTCCCCAAAGATATAAAGTCATAAGCCTCAGAACCTGTAAATGTTACCTTATTTGGAAAAGGCATCTTTGCAGGTGTGATTAAATTAAGGAACTTGAAATGGGGAGATTATCCTGGATTATTAGGATGGGATCTGAATGTAATCACATGCATCCTCATGAAAAAGAGGCAGAGAGAGAGACGAATGAGAGAAAAAATGAGTTGTGAAGACAAAACACATGCTGGAAGATCTTATGCTGTTGGACTGAAAGATGGCAAAAGATGCCTGAGTCCAGGAATGCAGCCCTGGAAGCTGGAAAAGGCAAGAAAATGTTTGCCCTCCTAAACTCCCTAGAGGATGTACAGACCTGGTGATACCTAGGTTCCTACCGTGTGAAACATACTTTGGACTTCTGACCAAAAAGAAAGGAGATAACATGTGTTGGTCAGAATGTGGAAAATAGGGGATTCCAGTGCACTGTTGGTGAGAATAGGCAGCCACTATGGAAAATAATATGAAAATTCCTGAAAAAATTAAATCAAGAACTGCCAAATAATCTAACAACCTCACTTCTGGGTGTATATCCACAGGAAGGGAAACAAGGATCATCTAATATATGTCACTGCAGCATTATTCACAACAGCCAAGCAATGAAAACAAAGTGGCCATCAGTGGATGAATGGATAAAAAGATGTGGTGTATATGGTTTATATATATGTGTGTGTGTGTGTGTGTGTGTGTGTGTTTATAATATACATGTATACATATATAATATGCATATACATACATTGATACATATATATATATATATATATATATATATATAACACATGGAATATTGTTTAGCAGTGAGAAAGAAGGAGATCCTTCCAGATCCTTCCATTTATGACATGGGATGGATCTTAAGGACATCATGTAAGATGAAATAAGCTGGACAGATACCATATGATTTCATTTATATGTGGAATCTAAAAGAGCCGAACTCTTAGAAATGGAGTAGAATGGTGGTTGCCAGGGGCTGTAGGATTGGGAAATAGGGAGATATGGATCAAAGGGTATAAATTTCCAGTTAAAAGATGAATAAATTCTGAGGACCTAATGTGTAGCACGATGATTATAGTTAACAATAGTATATTATATACTTGAAAGTTGCTAAGAGAGTAGATCTTAAATGTGCTTACCAAACAAAAATGAAATGTTAATTAAATGAAGTAATGGAAATATTAACCAACTCTACTGTGGTAGTGATTTCACAGTATATAACGGTATCAAATCATTACATTGTACACCTAAACTGTCACAACATTATCTGCCACCTACATATCCATATGGTTGGGGACAAAAAATAAAGATTCTAAGCAGGTTTTGGTGTTCTTTCAGGTGGGAAGATAAAAATGGTTCCAGTTTCACGAAGACAAAGCTGAAGCAATGAAGAGAAGTAGTGGGTTTTAAGATAAATATGAGTTAAATTAAAACTTGGGGGCTATTAATGGGAGTTCTCAGGGGTAGCCTGGACTAGCAGAGGCCTCCCTGCTGCTCTGACTTACTTTTTATAACACCCCTCAAAATCTCCAGCCACACACAAAAAGTGTCTTATCCTGGTGATGCAAATGCATCTTCAAGATCAGTACCCCCTCAAAATAGATTGTCCCTTTAATCAACTTTCTTGAATTGCCAGTGAAGTTATATCACCTAGTAGCACAAGAGTATCTATACTAATATTCTCTCCTTACTTCCAAACATTGCTATTAAAACCATTTCCATCTCCTCACATTCTAAACTATAATTTGTGGCATTTGTATGTCACTTATAATTGAGAAATGAGCAGGATGATAGATTCCACACTTTAACTATCTGCCCAGGTGCAAACCTAGCAATAGATTTTATCTGTTCATTTTTTTTTGGTCAACTTAGTTGTTTATTTGTAGAACAGAGGTTTGACTTTTAACTTAAAATTAGATCCCTAAACATCTCTCAATATGTCTTTAAAATGATGGTACTATAGTCTAGCATTGAAAAAAAAATCATACACAGAAAATTGCCTGTCACACACCAGGCAATGTAATTGAAGCTAGTAGAAATTGCCAAATTTCTCAGTATAGGATCAACCTTTTCAAAATCTAGACTCTATGAAGAATGGATTCATATATGATGAAGAACTATGACACAAATGCCAACAACTATCAAAAAAAAAAAAGAAAGTATTTTGGAAAGCTTGAGACCAGAGCTATTTAATTTTCAATAATATTTAAGTTAATTATGATTTTTTAAAAAAAGAATTTAGCCAAATAAAAAATGCAGACAGAATCATGCTATTGTTTAATATTATTGGGAATCATATATTGAAGGTTAAGGATCCTTTATACACCAGCTGAATGACTGTCTTTCTGGGCATTTTGTTTGTACTGGTCTCCATTTCTCAAATTAAGAGTTCACAAATATTTCACATTCCTTGGCTCTCAGTTCCTGTTTAAGAATGAAGCACAAATAATCCCATGCATTGGGGTTTATTAATAGGTGATAATTATCCTTTAATGATCAGACAGGGAACCATCAGCCTACTTGGGTATGTATAGAGCTTTTCTCCTGAGTATCTAAGTTTTCAATTCTCAGAGAGAAATTTTCCAGTCTCACACTGACTCCCCCTGGTATGGAAGCAAGTTCAAGAAGAGGGTAGGAGTACCCTGTTAGGTATGTAGACTTTCACATACTCCTGTTGTTCTGTGCATTGTCTTCTGTTTCAACATCTCCAGGGACAAAGTTCACAGAGTTCTTTCTCAATTTGCAAGATGGATGAAGGAAACCTTGGTAACTCAAGAATTCAGTGTTTCAAACAATCTTTTGGCTTTTGACCACAGCAGCACCCTTTGGTTATAATCCATCCCTATTCCTGAGCCTTTTCATGATTCAGCCATGTCTTGACTATCTTTCTGAAAGTTTAGGTGACAATTTTCTTGGTTCTGCTGAGCTTTTCCCACATTCCAAGTATAAAATGTTTATTGATAGAGATCTTCTGTTATCTTTTACTATCTCCTTAACTCTCTCTTCTTGGTCCATATATGTGTATGATTTAAAAAATCCTTAAATGTTATATTGCTGGAGTTTCCAGAGAACATGGAAATAAAAGCATGTGTTCAACCCACCTGTTTAATTGGCTCTCTGCTGCTTTTGATATCAGTTTCTCATTAGTGAAAATTTCCCTCTAACTGTTGTTCTCAGTCCACTGCAATGCTCTTCATTTCTGGCTTATTATAAAGCCGTGAAGGTTTCATCTCCTAGGAGATGGGCAGTACCTCAATGCAGTTTCACCATCTTCAGTACCAATCAGCTACCTAACTAACTGTAAGGCAATCTGAGATTAGCAGTGTTTCTGCCTCCAGCTATAAAAACAGGAACTTTAAGTAATGCAGAAATCATCCTTATATGTGCACCAATTGAAAAGAATTCTTTCTCTGAGTCTGTAATGGCTTAAAGTTGAGTCTTTAAATATGTAAAATTCATAGATGACTTTTTATGGAACTTCTGCTTTCTTAAAACATGTTCTGCCGAGTCTCTGCTGGCACTTATTTTCTTTCAGTTGTCACAAATTGGCACCTCTCTTTTTCTCTCTGAAAATCTTAAGTGTTGATGCTTTTTAGGAATAAGATACTCATAGTACTATAATGAGTTGCAAAAATGTATTAACTGAAAACATGATATCAGAATCCCTCCTAGAAAAGTAATGATCATTGCTGAGCAAATCACACAGCTGAAACTAGATGGAGAAGTAGAAATTTCAAGCACAGGTTGTAGGGGAGAAAACAGTAGTATTAGCTAAACTGTTCTGCATGAGTCAAAGAGATGAATTTCTTCTGCACCTGACTAAGGAAGGAATTGGAATGATAGAAGATGAGAAGAGTTTGGGAAAAGAGCCAACAAATTTGTGGTTATTTTGTATTCGTTTCAACATAAACAAGGTCATAGTCTCTATCCCTGCATTTGTCGGAAGGAAAAGAGAGATGGGATCAAGGAAAAGTACAAATAGGACTTAAATTCTATCTTTAGTGTTTTATTTCCTTAAGAAAATCTGAATTAAATATGGCAAAATGGTAGGCCATGTTAGATTATGTGGTGGGCATATAAGTATTCATGAGGCTCTTCCTGTAACTTTCTATAGGCTTGAAATACCTCAAATTTGTATATGTAAAAAAAAAGGCAACAATGAAAGAGCATGGCTAGTCCCTCTAAATTAGAAAATCATATCCATTTTGTAATTGGGGAACCAGGCCTATGATTAAAAGTTTATAAACATCAGCCTGATAATGTTCACAGATCATGAGACCTAGGTCTAGGACTTATTCCAACATCTGTCCAAAGTCAGTCTTCTTCCTGAGAGTCAAATGAAGGGAAAAAAGAAATTAGGAGAGTAGAAAAGAAGTAGCAGTACCTTCCATTGCAAACAGGGGGAAAAAAGAATTATCAAAGGTGAAACAGATATTAAAGAACTTCCCAAAAAATGAGATTTTTTTCCTTTGTACCATGCATGTTACTCTACACAGGGAGATTCCCCGACTCTGCTACATTTGGCCATTTTGTTATTTTGTTTTCTATGTCATGTCTTGTTTCCTCATGGATTTATTCCCATGTCTTATTTCCTCACTAAGACTCTTAATTATCATTTATTATCATTTCTGATTTGTCTTGGTTAACAAAGAATTTCCTAAACTTAATTAGGGATTCAAGGACTTTTTAAATTATTTTTTTAAACCTGGAATCCTTCTCATCATCCCACAGTTCTAGTATCTCATGGAATATACCTTAACGATGATGGATTAGATAATTCCCCAAGGCACATTCAAGGGCTAATATTAGATGATTCCATCATTTCCTTGAAATATTGCCCCTTCCTGTGCTGGTGGTGGATGTTCTGCTGTAGCTTATTAAACAGCAGATGCTTAGGTATCCTGCTGTCATCTAGGGAGCAGGTTTATTTTGTAGCAAGTGACACTTCCAGATGGTGAACTGGATGCAATCTAGCAAGCTGTTGATGAAAAGGCTCAGGAAGTAGTGTAATGCATTTGTGGGTAGTCGAAATTTCATTCAAAATTAGATATTAACACCATGTTTTACACATTCAAATGGTTTGGAGCTTAATGCCAGGGTCCAGCTTCGTCCGTTAAGTTCATAAAGGTCATGCTTCATCATTAAACTCAATACATTTCTTCTATTAGCATGTTATCTTAGTAGCAGAGTTTGTAAATAGTTGTCCTTTCTGTCTTACACATTAAAAAAAAATACCATACTCCCATATTAATAGACATATGACCTTCTCTTTTAGCTGATCAACATGCAGCATTTAATCAACTCTGCAAAGCAAGCTGGAATTTTTTTGTATTTCTTTATTTTTATTTTTGTAAATTTTCAAATAAAATAAATTATTATTTATTAACCATTTTCTCAGCTGATTTTTCCTTCTAAAATGATCATTTGTGAATGATAATGTGTCAAGGGTATATCAAATTATATAATTTAAGTGTCATTGTCATTGTCAGTGTAGAACAATAGGGAGCAGAAAGCATAAAAACTAAATTGAAGGAAACATTGAATAAATGAGATCATTACATCATAAATGAGAGCACTAAGGACACATTTTAGGATTTATTTGAGTTGTTCTGAAACAAATTCTATGGCATTAGCATAGTTGTGGGGTTTTTTCCTTTCCTTTTCTTTTCTTTCTTTTTTTTTTTTTACTTTTCCTCCTTCTGCTTCACAGATAACGTACTCTCAGGGCACATGGGTAACTCAGTCAGTTAAACATCCAGCATGCGCTCAGGTCATGATCTTGCAGATTCATGAACTCGAGCTCCACGTTGGGCCATCTGCTGTCAGCATGGAGCTCACTTGGGGTCCTCTATCCCCATCCCTCTCCCTGCTCCTCCCCTGGTCCCACATTCTCTCACTCTCTCAAAAACAAATAAACATTAAATTAAAAAAAAATGAAAGAGTTGATGGATGCCTCATAGCAATCCCTTTTCTAAATAACCTATATTAGATTATGTCTAACTATATTGTCATAGTTTTCATAAATCCAACAGGGTTCAGATAAAAGAAAGGAGCCCATTTGATTTGAGGATTTGGCTTATGAATTTACCTTTGTAAACGTCATGATCCAAGTATATAGTATCATCCGCATGAAAAGTTGTTTATTTCCAGATAAATAATGAAAAAACAATTTCTGAGTCTACACAGAAGAGAAAATGTACAAAACTTACTAGAACATCAAGTAACAATTTACTTCAAATATAGCTGCTTAAAGCAGCAAATATTTTATTATCTCTCAGTTTCTGCTGGTCAGAATTCTGGCCATGGTCTAGTGTGATCTTCTGGCTTATAGTCTTACTAGGATGAAGTCAAAGTGCTAGAAGTGACCACAGCCTCCTCTTAAGGCTCATGTGGTTGTTGTCAGAGCTTGATTTCTCTGAGTTGCCTGGAAACAAGACAGTTGACTTCTCCTAGGATTAGTGATCCAAGAGAGAGTATCCAATAGAAAAGCTAGAAGCTTTTTATAACCTCATTTTGGAACTGAAGTCTCATCACTTCACCCATGTTCAGTTCCTTGGAAGGACTCTTTAAGTCCTGATCACATTCATGAAGAATGGATTACACAAGAGCATGGACACCAAAAAACATGGTCATTGAGGGTCACCTTACTGGATAACTACCTGTAATATGTTTTGTATCTTAAATGACTGAAATAAATACTATTTTGAGTGACCTTAAGAGTTTTTAATACATAAAATCAGTAGGACATAATTGAGACATACAGGTCTTAAGAAGATGTGGTATATATACACAATGGAGTATTACATGGCAATGAGAAAGAAAGAAATATGGCCATTTGTAGGAAAGTGGATAGACCTTGAGGGTGTCATGCTAAGCAAAATAAGTCAGGCAGAGAAGGACAGATACCATATGGTTGCACTCATAGGTCTAACAGGAAAACAGGAGAAACCTAATGGAGGACCAGGGGGAGGGGAAGGGGGAAAAAGAGCTGGGGAGAGAGAGGGATGCCAAACTTGAGAGACTACTGAATACTGAAAACGAACTGAGGGTTGAAGGGGAAGGGGGAGGGGGGAATAGAGGTGGTGGTGATGGAGGAGGGCACTTGTGGGGAAGAGCACTGGGTGTTGTATGGAAACTAATTTGACAATAAACTACTTATAAAAAAAAAGAAAATGAATTAATATCCAAGAAAGTGTAAAACTCCAACAGACTCTTGAGGTAATTTTCCATTATGTAAACAGACCTAACTGTAATGCTAATAGAGAATTGGCTTCACATAATTCTATGCTGGGAAAAGTAAATTGTTCCATCTATGAGGAGATTTATCTGACTCCAAAGGGAAACATTTATGCATGCAGACATTATATATGGACATACATCTTCTGGTAAGTTGTAAAAATTCTATTTGATAAAGCGCCTTTGTAATTATCCACTACTTTTAATGCACAGAGGCAAAACAATCTTAATTATTATAATAGTGTAAGAGGTTAAAGGCTTTTTGAACAGGTGTTTTATATTTCATTATGAAATGTGTTGTTCCTAACAATTTAAAGATTTATATCAGTATTGTCTTATTATACTTAATAATTTTATTTATGGTAGAAGAAAATATTTTTGTTCCTTTGAACAAAGAGAAATGATGAAATAGGAGATTTTAACCTATCTCTGATACATAAAATATCAACAATGAGCTGACAGCCAGAAAGATGGCTCTCCTTCTCTCCCTAGGGTCATATTTTTTCTATTAGGTTTGAGAGTTCCCCTCAAACTATAACTTACACGTTCTTCCACTGAAAGGGATTAATAGAAAGCTATTTACATGCAAGGTAAATTTCAAGTCATTTATTAATTATTATATTTTAGTTAATAAAATCTATGCTTTGAAAGAATCCAAAATATGAATTCATAAGAAATGTGTAGAAAATAATAGTTGCTTTACAAAGTCATTTTCCAAAATCAATACAGCCTCCCACATTACAGATTGACACCCTTTTTCGAATAATCCTAATTACCATCTCATATCTAAACATTGAAAAAGTAACCTATTTCAGATCCATATTTCACGATAGATACTTTTAATGATAGCTATCCATATCGCACAGCTTTTGTTTGTTAAGCTGACACAGAAAATTAGCTCTGCTTTTTCTTGCTTATGATTTGCACTTGCACATGAACCAGATGGCAGTAAGAATCAGATAAAAGAATAATAAACTTAAGCTAGAGAAATTGAGATGGTTTGAAACAACATATCATTTCAAAGGTATAAAAACCCTGATGGTTAAATCCTTTTCCTTTTACTTCTTGCACGAGCTGCCTAATGCATTTATTTCCATCTACCTTTATTGAAGAATCTGTCCATTAAATTAAACCACGGAAATGTAGGGCAGATGAGTCTTCGTTCGGGGAACTAATAAGCCCACTAAGTCATGAACAGTACATCAGATGAGTTGTAGTTTTTCACCTTTCTTACACACCTGGGAGGCATTATACAATTTTTCCTCTGAAGGGGACTTTTTTCCTTGTCCAGAGGAAGTACTTTTCTTACACAGGCTCTAAATAATGAGCCACTTTAAGGTAACTTACGTATGGAGGAGTGTGGAGGGACTTACGTAGCAGAAGCACATCACAGGATGTGTGCTGTCTGAAACCCAAGCTTATTACTTTGATGTACCAAACCATGCCACAACTCAAAAAGCCCTAAAGCTCTATCTATTTGGCATGCAATGAGGTAAGTGACAAATAAAGATGTTCCAATATAGTCTTGCTGTCTCCATGTCAAGGCCTGTATGAAACAGAAACCTCCTTCTCATAAAAAAGTCTTGTGAGACACTTGCATGAGTGTGGATCCTTGTGAGATTATAAATATGTCCTCACTGCATGAGAGGCTAGCTTTAATAGCACATTAAATATAGTTACTAAGAAAGCTGTTCTGACAATGGATAAAAAGAACAGAAGAGGTTGAACTAGTGAATAAAGAGGAGCAAAAGATGAAAATTTAAGACAACGCCAGTTATTCTCAATTCAATAATAATGAGATAAGTAGAGATATTTAAATATGTATGGTATAACCTATATGTCTGCATTAATCAAATACTGATACAATAAAAATGGAAGAATTATATGGAAATCCTTTATTTTTAAATTTTTTTTCAAATTGTTCAAATGTACATTTTGATAAATTAGCTATCTATTTCAAATTTAAAAAATCACCCCACAATTCTGGAGTCTGAGGAAATGTATGTGTGTTAAAAATTTTTTTCAAGTAAAAACTAAAAAATTGGAATTAATAAAATGCCATTGTTGATGAAACCTAATCTTTGTGATATATTTAAACTGATGGCTTCACGCAAAAATGTGAAACAATTCAAATATGTTTCAGTAAGATGAAATAAATAAATAAATAATGAAATAACTAAAGGGGTGTAATAAGTTATGCACAAATATTTCATTAGCTATTGTTAGTGTTTTTTGAGTAAATTGTAGGTTAAGTTCTGACAAGCTGGAGAAAGAAAGCCAATAGGAAATTAAACACATGCTACTCTGTCTGTATGTTTTCAACTTCAGATAACATTTCTTATGTAATAATTGACTTCTACTTATACTTTTAATAATGACCATTTTAAGGCATCTATAAAAGGTAATATTGATGAATATCATCCTGAGTTGAGAGAAAAGGATTGGATTGAGTCAGCATACACTTGACAGCATTAAAAATCTGTATTTTTCCAAAAGTAACTAGCTTAAAACCAAATTTCAAATATCTGTCAATGAAAATAGATTAAAAATTGAAATTTGTTCAACAGAAACAGATTGATTTCAATAGTCCTTAGCATCTTGAGTTTAGTGAGAAATAAGTAAAAATAAAAACCTCTGTTAGGGCACCTGGGTGGCTCAGTTGGTTAAGCATCAGACTTTAGCTCAGGTCATGATCTCAAGATTCATGAGTTTGAGCCCCACCTCAGGCTCTGTGCTGACAACTCAGAACCTGGAGCCTGCTTCAGATTCTGCGTCTGCCTCTGTCTCTGCCCCTCCCGACTTGCACTTTGTGTGTCTCTTTCTCAAAAATAAATAAACATAAAAAAAAATCTGTTACTCATTTTCAATGTTTTTCAAGACAACTTTAATAATGAAAATTTTGAATGAGTCATTATAAAACCAGTTTATAAAACAAAATTGAATGCTGTCTGGATTATGTTAATAGTTGGCCCAGTCTCACATAATAATCCATTCTAAATTTTGGTCAATATAGGAGCAGTGCCCTTGAGAAAAATAGCACCAGAATGGGGAAGAAGGAACCACCTGAAGAGCATCCCAGGTCTCCTAGTAAATTACCACATGTAGAGAAATAGGCTGTAGTATGGAAGTTTAATCTCTGGCTGCTGGAAAGTGGGTAATGTATTTACTTATTCACCAGTTTCCACTTGCCAAGAACAACTGGAATACGTTTTGGTGAGTGTATCACCTGTCATTGTGGTTCAGACAATAGATAAACTGGTGGAAAGTTTTTAAATTGAAAGCACAGCAAAGAACGGTTCTAACCAGCTGCTGTAATGGAGGTTAAGTCTTCTATTTCAATGAAAATATTTTGAATTTCTTAAGTGCACAATGTCATTTAAGAGTTTTTGTTTTTCACCTAAAAGTAAAGTGAAGTAGTCATACAGCCATAGTTATAGCCTTAATTATTAAGGACCAGTTGATGCATCCAACAAGTGAGATAGAGGAACTGATTGTCAATTTATATTTATGGATAATCCAAAATCATTCACAATAAAATTTAGCAGTTGCAAGAAAGTCATTTTGAATTTCAAAACTTCTATACAACTGATGCTCTTTTTTCTTTTGATAATGTTTGTATATGTTAACTTTGTCTAATATATTTTATTGAAAATTGTCATATTATTTTGAATTTTTGCCACATTGAAAGAACAAATCTGAACGAATCTCTCTTGTTATTTTATACTAATAAAAATCAAGACAAAGTATGCCCAATGTAAAGTCTCTTAATAGCAAAAAAAATAAAAGGTAAATAATAACATTTGCATAAAAATTAAACTGCTAACTTATATTAATTGCAGTATAGGCTCCGCTATCATAAAAAATTAAATTGCAAAATTCAAAATATAGTGATATAAATGAAGAGAATATACATATTTTCTCTCTCACTCCAGTTTAGAGGTCAATGGCAGGTTCAGATAATTCTGCTCCAGGAAGAAAACAGGGTTCCAGTTTCATTTCACATTTTTGCTTTGCCATTGCCAACGTGTTATTCTCTTCTGCACTGTTGAATGTAAGTCAGTGCTCTTCCACACTGTAGCCTGTGGAGAGAGAAAAGGCAATTCAAATAAATTTCATTTAACAAGTGAGGTGGATGTTCATTCATTCCCACATTCTATTGAAGGAAAAATGTCATAACTAACTGAAAGGGAGGTTAGAAAATGTCTCTGTAGTCATGTGCCCAGTGAAAACCCACTGTAGTAGAAGAATGGATTTGGAGCCCCAGTGAATAAATGGATCCAAATGCATGGGCCCTTTCTTATTCCTATATGCAGATTCACTCCATCATTTATTGCATCTGGCTCAGTTTAGGATCTCTTAGTGAAGTCTAATTGTCTTCCTCAAGCCTAACTATGACCCTTTGCAACCTGATAATCTACAAACTAATAGACAATTTATGTGACTACCTCTCACCTAAAAGGTAACAGCAAGATATATCAGTCCTCCATATGCAAATAACTGGCTTGGTAATCAGGACGTTTGGTCTGGTTTCCTTAGCAGTAAAATTCTCTCAAAAAATGTGAGATTTTCATCTTAGTTAATTCCAGTCAGGTTTTTTGTTAAAGTAACCATTCCCAAAGATTTCTTCTAGACATACACCTCAAGTCTATCAATTCTATTTCCTGGTTCTGGGATAGACTCTCCTCTCCAATGATGTGAAGACATCTAGATGGATGATATCTTGAATCAATACAGTTGGATGATAAGGCAACACCTTCATCTGAGATTTACCACAGACTAGCTCCCTTTTGTGTCTAAAAAGCTTAATTTGGAGACTGTGGAGACAGGTTGCAAGGGACAATCTCATCTTCTGCTATTTAGGATAAAAAGGCAGTTGGTATTTTAATAGTTTTAGGGCCCAGAATAATGCTTGCTCAGTCTATATGATTGCTGATTGTAGGCAGAGATTAGCAGTGCTATATTTTCTTCTATATAGAATTGCAGAACTTTCATTTCTTGCCTCATCTCAGCTCTCTTTACCAGTAATTTTGCTAAAACAACAAATAGCAGCCAAACGCATCATTCGTCTGAATTTTTTACACAAATTCTAGTAAAGCTACAGACATGTAAGCATGGGGTCTGTTGTGGAGATGATCACAGGTGAAAGCTTTACAAATGCTTTTGCTGTGTCCCAATGTAAATTATCATTTTTCTAGCCAGGTTACCCAGGCCATCCCTTTCCACTTTCTTATAGCAATGCCTTGCACATGATTGGGTTTTGTTTAGTGGCATCTCACTTCCAGATATGCTTTATTATACATTTAAGGACAAAGTTGACTACAAATAAACCACAAAATACACTGGTTTATCACACATGCAGTTTGGGAGTGTCCAAACAGAAAAGCATCATGCCTCTGTGAAGTCTCTTCCAGGAGGAAACCCAGGTTCTTTCCATTCATTGCCCTTTCTTCCCCTGCAGAATTGGTTTCATCTGTATGTTTGAAAGAAATTAGTTTCAAGACCTGTCTCAGTCCATAGAAATAGAAACATCTCCTTGAGGGCAGGAAACCTCCTTTTGAGCAAGACAATCAAATGTTAGACAGATTACATCTACTATCCTTTCTCCATGAGAGAGAACTTGGTCCCTTGGCCACACTTACCTGCAGAGAACCCTCCAGACAGATTCCTCTTTACTGAGGGACTTGTAAAGGGAAATTTTGGAGTCAGCAGATATATTCCAGCTGTCAGTTTTTTTCAAATATTGCCTCTGTTGCAAATAGTTTTTTTGTCTAAAGAAAAGCCCCATCCAGAACAATCTTTATGCAATAACTAGTACATGTGGGGATACAGAGTTTGGCTACCTCGCCCAAATGGAGGATAACTCTGAAAGCCTATTCAACTTTCAAAGCCACGATGGGCTCACAGGCAAAGCTGTGCTGAAGCATGGCTTCTCTCTCTGACTGCTTTATTTCCTTGCCTGCTTCTGCAGCTATTAATCCCTCAACAAACATCCTCCAGGCTAAACTCCAACTCAAAGCCAGCTCCTTGAGGAACCCAATAATCAACAACAATCAAGCATTTCATTTAGTTAATGCATATATAAATTTATCTTTCTATAATTTACCTAGCCACATCAAAGCAAATATAATAGATGTCCCTATACATGACTTCCACCTCATTCAAACTTCCCATGAATATAGAAATTTTTCCCGGGGCGCCTGAGTGGCTCAGTAGGTTAAGCGTCCGTCTTCGGCTCTGGTCATGATCTCATGGTTTGTGGGTTCCAGCCCCACATCGGGCTCTGTGCTGACAGCTAGCTCAGAGCCTGGAGCCTGCTTCAGATTCTGTGTCTCCCTCTCTCTCTGACCCTCCCCTGCTCATGCTCTCTCTTTCTGTCTTTCAAAAATAAATTAAAAAAAATTTTTTTCCCAAGTAAGCAAGTTATTCTCTATCCTTGTCTTTGTGACTACACTATCAAATGAATAAGGAGAATGAGGAAACGATATAGCTTGGAATATTTTAGTGTATATTGCCATGGGTCCTTAACAACATATTTATTATATCTATATTCAAAAGGTACCTACCAGACTGCCTCCCATCACTTCATTCCAAATCCGTGTCGATTTAGTAGGCAATGGTAATGCTCTGACCCTCTCTGCTTCTTTTTTTTTTAAATTTTTTTAATGTTTTATTTATTTTTAATACAGAGAGAGAGCATGAGAGGGGGAGGGGCAGAGAGAGGAGGAGACACAGAACTGGAAGCAGGTTCCAGGCTCTGAGCTAGCTGTTAGCACAGAGCCTGATGCGGGGCTCGAACCCACGAACGTGAGATCTGACCTGAGCCGAAGTCGGAGGCTTAACCCACTGAGCCACCCAGGCGCCCCTCTGCTTCTATTTGTAAGTACTAGTTTTTGTTTAAATGGTTTATGCCAAAGCCAATACATCATATATTACTAGAGACAAAGGAAGCCTTTCATCAGCCTCATAAGTGATGCTTGTAAAAGAAAGCAATGCACACAGAGGAAAGAACATGAGGTCTATGAGGGTTCACAAGACAGAGAGGATTTAGTTTGCTCCTTCCCATTCTTAAGGACAAATGAATAGGGAAGAACAAGAGAGGCTGCTAGTCAGCACAGGAGTGACTTTCCTTCTGGTCCGGGGAAAGATGTTCCCAGAACAGGAGAAAAACAAAAGTAAGTACATTCCTGCTTGTTGGGAGATAAGACTTCATTCTGAATAGGCTGTGTCATATTTATCCTCCCATTCCATTTTTTGAGGCAAATGAAGGCCAAAAATTTAATACATTCTACATTACATAAATTACCAGAGTGTGTTTTGCTGTTTTGACCTTTTCAGCATTCCTTCTATAATTTGATTGGGCAGCTATTATACTTGCTTTCTGTTTACAACATTTAACCTGAAAGGAAGAGAGATATGAGCCAAACAAGGAAAATACTAAAATAACACAGAGACTTAATTAGAAGTATAATGTGCTGCAAGTCAGGGGACCAAAATGCCAGCAAGTCTGGAACTGCCTTGTGAATTTCTTGACTGACAGAGGCAGCAAGAGAAGTGAAAGTGATAAGTAAAAGTGAGGACAACCAAAGCCAATTATTGGTATTATTTAAAGGTCATTTACATTCAAATTTTCTCTAATATATTAAATACAATAATAAAAATGTTTTTTAAAATGTCTTAAAATTTTAAATTCACAATTGAGAAATGTGAATTTACAACAAAACAGCTTTAAATAAGATTTGGCAAAATGAATCCAATCCATCAGGTGGCATTTCTTCAGAGTCTAGAATGTATAACACATTGGGTTGGGAACTGAGTACAAATAAATATAATACATATTTCAAACAGCTTACAATCTTCAGCTGAAGTTGCAGACAATGAATGTGTACTGACACAAATCCATACGAGTGAGTGATTTTCCCCACGAGCTTTCAGCAACCTGAATGAAGAAGTAGCAGCAACAGACACTTGGATTGATTGAGGGTTGAACTTTGCCAGTCCATGTAACAGAAAGATTAAGGAACCAGGAAGCTGAGGTTGCTGGTAAGACGGTGGTTTAGTGAGTTCTAGGAGTATGATGAATGGAATGGAGTACGTGAAGGAGGGGAGGAAAGACACAGTGGACACTTAAGAGAACATACAGTGTAAAGGAGGAAGCAGGAATTAGTTTGGAAATAAGTGTAGTAGACATGCCATGAAACTACTACCCACATTTCTGATGTTGAACAAGAAAAACAGAGATTTGAGGCATCACAGCAGCAGTTGATTTTACTTTTGTGAATTCTTTCTCAGAGAAAGAATTATGAGAAAGGTAACTACATCAGAGTCTCTGAATCTTAATTTTTGAAAGAATTTTAACATAAATTAATAAGAAAACTGTCTTTAACCCAGTCAAAAGCCCAAATTATATTCTATGTTTTAATTAGCTTATATATTTAATTTGTTCTAATCCACTAGATGTGCAATGCCTGCTGTTGTGAAATAGGACTCTAAAAAGTATAAAAGTTATAAAAATAGTTCTGCCCAATGTAACAATACCCATACATTCAAATTAGTACTACTTTTCAAAGTAGCCTGAGTCTAGATCCCAAAATGGTACATGGTTGCGTGATTTTAGATTTCCTTGCTTGATGATATTTCTAAATCATTGATTTATGATCTTTATATAAATCAATACAGGCACATGCTTTTAAAAATAAGACATAAATCTAAATAATTAATATTTTCTAGATTTGCCTGCCAGAAATTTCAATTTTCTAAACTTCTGAAAATAATACAAAATATACTCTAGTATTTTATATTATTGCATGATAAGAGCGTAAGTACTCTGGAAAGACTTCCTACCCAAAAAAACCCCCCCAAAACCCACCCCCCCAAATAAAACAAAAAAGCACACAATCCCAAACTCCTAGTTAAAACTGTGTGCTAGAAGGCTCTCAAGAGGTAAAGGCAATCTCTATAAATCCTACTCTCAAAAGATGGGAGTTAAGATTTCTTTTCTCAGATTTGGAGTGGATATACTTTTCCCCACTCCTCCCTCTAATTTTATCTAAATTCTTGGACATTACATATAGAGAGAAAAAACTGGCTAGAGACCAGGGAACCCAAAGAACAACAGGTAGTATGTTGCTAGGATTTCTCTCTGCCTCATTTATCTACAATTTGGAAATGAAGAAGCCAACAACCCAGAATACCAATGGGTGCAGATAAGTTGGAAAAAAAAAAGGCTATTCTAGCTAAAAGAGCAAGATAAGAGCAACATGAAAAGACAGTACTGTTAAACATTAATTGCTCTATACCAACCAAACAAACAGAGGAAACAAAGAAGAACTGTGGCCCCATCTGTAAGAAAGAAGGCTTAGGCAGGAGCCTAGACTTTCACTCTTGCCGGGAACTAACAAGACACAAACTTCTTGCCAGTGTGGTGTCAGAGAAAGTTAAGTCATAACTTAAAACTTTGTTCCTGCTAGTGCTAACATTCACCTTCCAGCCCCACCACCCTGCTTCACCCCCACGGCCTGGCAATATCAAGATCCTACTCTTCCTCACTACTCAAAAGAATCAAATGGGAATTTTAGAGCTAAATTATACAACATGTAAGATAAAAATACTCAGTGAATGAACTCAACAACAGAGTGGAGAGTACAGAGGAAAAATTAGTGAATTTGAGGATAGAACAGTAGAAATTATCCAATCTGAAAAACAGAGTAAAAAAGGGGGAGGGAGAAAAGAGTATCAGTGACTTGCATGACGATAACAAACAACTTAATATGTATGTCATGAGAATTCCAAAAGGCAAGGAGAAAGAGGCTGAAAAGAAACTTGAAGATATAATTTCTGAAAATTTCTCAAATTTGACAAAAGACCTAGACCTACAGAGTGAAGAAACAAAGGGAAACACACACACACACATACACGTACATGCACATCCACCCCCAAGACACGTGGTGATCCAACTTTGAAAATTCATGACAAAGAAAAATCTTGAAAACAGCAAGACTGAAATAACACATTAGCTACTGATGTAAAACAACTAGAATATCAGGTTTTTCATCAGAAATCACCTAGGTCAGGAGGTGGTGGGACTAAATTTTTCAAGTGCTGATAGAAGGGCTCACAGGAGCCCTTTCTCTCAGAGGTAGCAAGTACCCTTTCCTTATTTATTTCAGTTGAGAAATGTATGAAGGAACAGTTGCAGTCACTGAAATGTTGCTGGATTTGAAAACTCAAAAAACAACAAACAAAAACAACCAATTTGCCCCTCTTTGGGAAGCTGTGTGCCAAAGAACCAGTATCTAACCCCCTCTCCCTCCTGCTGAGCTGACATTGTATTGTTGCATATCCCTGCTCCTCTGTAGGTTTTGTGAAGCTGTGTGTGAAGGTTCTACCTCATTGTAGTATATGCAGGCAAGACTGTACTCCCCTGCAGACTGTGGAGCAAGCTGTGGTATAGTTTTCTTGACACATAATAAAAACATTGCAGCAGAAAAAAAAAATTGGGGCATCTGGGCGGCTCAGTCAGTTAAGCATCTGACTTCAGCTCAGGTCATGATCTTGTGGTTCATGAGTTCGAGCCCCATGTCAGGCTCTGTGCTGACAGGTCAGAGCCTGGAGTCTGCTTCTGATTCTGTGTCTCGCTCTGTCTCTGCCCACCCCCTGCTCATGCTCTCTCTCTCTCTCTCTCAAAAATAAAGAAACATAAAATTTTTTTAAAAAGTAAAGAAAGGAAATGTCAACACAGAATTCTATATCCAGAGAAAATATTCTTTAAGAATGAAGGGGATATTAAGACATCCTCATATGAAAGAAATCAGAAGAATTTATTATCACCCGAAAGACTGGCTAAAGGAGATTGCCTTTTATTTTTTAAGTGGACTTGTTGAGAGAGAGGGACAGAGAGAGAAAGTACAAGAAGGGGAGGAGAGGGTGGGGGGGCCGGGGGAGGAGGAGGAAAAGAGAATCCCAAGCAGACTCCACACTGATAACACAAAGCCTAAGACAGGGCTCAAACCCAAGAACTCTGAGACATGACCTGAGCCAAAGTCAGACGCTCAACTGACTGAGCCACCCAGACACCCCTGAAGGAGGTTGTCTTAACAGAAAAGAAGTGACACAAGAACTAGGACATTGGGGAGAAAGAAGCAGAAAGAATAAAATAGAGGCAAACACAATACTTTTTCCTTCTTTTCAGTGTTGCAAATTTTGTTTGATGGTTGAAGCAAAAATCTAACAGTTGGTTATAAATGTGTATAGAAAAGAATTTTAAGGCAATTGTATTATGAACAAGTGGGGCAAAAGAGCAGAAAAATAGGTTTCTACATTTCACTCTAGCTGGTAAAATGTCATTATGAACCTACTGTGATAGGCTCTGGACCTGTTATGGAATACTATAGAGATACACTCAAAACAATCTCACCAACAATATATGAGGGTTCTAGTTGCTGCACATTCTTTTTTCTATTATATACACCAACCTCTTTAATTCTATTCTAGTGGGTGTGAAATTATTATCTTGATTTCAATTTATATTTTTCTAGTAACAAATAATTTTATGCCTTGCCTCTTTGGTTTCTCCACCATATGTCAGGATAAGCAGTGATATTTAATTCTGATGAAACCTAATTTATCAGATTACCATTTTATGCCATTCTGCCTTTTGAGTTTTTGTAAGAAATAGTTGCCTAATTCAAGATCATGCACATATTTTCCTATGTTTTCTTCTACAAGCTTTGTAGTTTCAGCTTTCACATCTAGGTCTATAATCATACTTGAATTAGTTGTTATGTATGGCATGACATAGAAATCAAGATTCATTTTTAATAGATTTTTCAAATTCTTCCAGTAGCATTTGTTAAAAAGTCTTCTCTAGTGTCCATTGAATTGCTTTTGGTTCTCTGTTCAACCCCAATTAAATCTATTAGCCAACTTTCTATTCTGTTCCATTTATCTATTTTCTTTCCTATAACAATACTTAATTGTTTTGAATGTTTAACGTTTACAGTAAATATTGAAATAAGGTAACATGAATCTCTCAGCTTTCTTTTTTTTTAAATTTTTTTTACATTTATATTTTTGGGAGACAGAGAGAGACAGAGCATGAACAGGTGAGGGGCAGAGAGAGAAAGAGACACAGAATCTGAAGCAGGCTTCAGGTTCTGAGCTAGCAGTCAGCACAGAGCCCAATGTGGGGCTTGAACCCCCAAACCATGATATCATGACCTGAGCCGAAGCCGAACGCTTAACCGACTGAGCCACCCAGGCACTCCTCTCAGCTTTCTTTAAAGTCAACATTGTTTATTTTCTAGGCCCTTTACATGTTCATAAATATTTCAAAAACTGTCAATTTTTCTGAACAGCGCTGTTGAGGTTTTGATTGAAAATATGTTTAAAAATTATTTTGGATTGAATTCTCATCTTAACAATTTAGTGCCTTCCAATCCATAAATATTGTATATTGCTCCACTTATTTAGATATCCTGAATTTCTCAGCAATTTTTTGTTTAGTTAACTTTGTTTTTTAGTTTTTGTTAAGGTGGTTCTCACATTTTTTTGTTAATTTTTCCCTAATATTTTAAGGTTTATGATGCTATTATGTCTTAGCCAATTTTATTAAATTAGTTGATTATTAAAATAATAACAACATCAACTCAAGAGCAACAATAATAACAAAATACTAACAGATTTTCAGTTAGGCATTTGATATAGGAAATTTTAAAAATTTTATTTATTTATTTTGAAAGAGAGAGTCAACAGAAGCAAGGGAGGGGCAGAGAGAGAGAGAATCCTAAGCAAGCTCCTCAATGCCAGCATAGAGCCAGAGGTGGGGCTTGAACTCACAAACCTGATAATGACCTGAGCAGAAGTCCAGAGTCAGAGGCTTAACCAACTGAGCCACCCAGGCACCCATAGAAACATTTTTTGATAATGGTTTATCTTGTTTCTTTACCCTCCTTGAGGATAGATTATATTAAAAAAATTGAGAATAAAGCATTTCATTTGCAAATATTGAAATTAAATAAACCAAGACAAATATTTCTAGAAGAAAGTTGCTTTAGGAAAGCAAAAAAGTAAAAACTAAAATTTATAGCAACAGACAAAATTGTTTTATGAAAAGGAACTGGTCTATTTAATGGTCAAGAGACTAGTTTCTGGCCTATGCTGTTGCACTAATTAGCTATATGACCTTGGGCAAATTATGTAATCTCTTTTGTCTCTTGTCTTCAATTTTCCCCATCTGCAAAGTAAAAAGGGTAAGCTAAATGATCCTTAAGTTCCTCACAGTTTTAAAGGCAGTCTATTTTCAAAGATCACTCAACCACAAAATGAATATCGCTATTTAGAAGTTCAGGAAAATTATTGTATATGTTTCTTCTGTAGAGGTAGAATGGCATCGTGGAAATATTTATGCTTTGGAGACTTGGTTTATGGCTTGAACTGTGCTCACCCAAAAGATATACTGAAGTCCTAGCCCCTAGTACCTTGGAATATGATCTTGTATGGAAATAGGTTCACTGCATATGCAATTAGCTTGGTTAAGATGAAGGAATGCTGGAGTAGGGTGGGCCCCTGATCCAATATGACTGGTATCCTTATAAGACAATCATGTGCCCACAGAGACCCACAGGAGAAGGTCAAGTGAACAGAGAGGCAGTGATTGGTATTATGTAGTTGTAAGCCAGGGAACATGAAGACTGTCAGCAAACCATCCAAAATTTAGGAAGAGGCAAGGAAGAATTCCACTGCAGATTTCAGAGGGAGCATAACCCAACACTGATTTTGTATTTCCAGCCTCCAGAACTCCTAGCATTTCAGAACTCTGAGAACTCTGAGAAAATCAAACTAACCAGTTTGTGTCAGTATGGCAACCCTAGAAAATTAATACTTAGAAATACAGACTTTTATACTAGTTCTGTTGTTTCCAGTATATATGCCTGTGGTGCCTAACCTATATGGGCTTTAGTCTCTTATGGTGTAAATTTTGGATGGTGAAATCTAGTTCATAGTTTTGTTTTGTGAATCAAATTAGAGAGCCTACAACAGTGACTCAAATACTCTTACACCATAGCAAGCATTCAACAATTTATTTCCTTATCATGTACAAGGATATATAATTCATATCACTGCTGTTTGAACTGTGGGAGAAATGTTGTAAAATGTGGATTACTTAGCCCAACCCCCAATTTTGCAAGCTAAAATTTCTGGAAGTATGTTTTATGAATTTATATTTTTAACTTGTTCCTAAGGTGATCCTTAATCTACTTCAGCCAGCTTACTTCTACATCTATTTTGGGGAGCCACTTATTTCAATAAGAATTGTTTCCTTGTTGATCTAAAAACTTCTTACATCTGTAATATGGAGTTATTGCTTTCAAATTTAAAGTACTCTTAACAACTAGAAATGTTTTCTGGAGTTTATTATCCCTTTAAAAGAAAATCTATCTTCCCCTTTGGACAGTAGTTTGTATATATTTTTTCATAAACTGGGGTTTTCAACCAAAATTCTGAAGTTTGCATATCAAATAAAAATCATTAAAAAAAAAGTGTTTCAAACTCTGTGACGATCCATCAAGAGAACCAACAGTATTTTATTTAAAAAGACTATGAAAGGGGCACCTGGGTGTCTCAGCTGGTTAAGCCTCTGACTGTTGGTTTCAGCTCATGTCAGGATCTCATGGTTCCTGAGTTTAAGGCCCGTGTAGCCTCATCTCAGGTTCTATCTTCATAGGCAACATGAAACCATTTTGGGATCCTCTCTCTCCCTTTCTTTCTGTCCCTCCCCTGCTCGCTCGCTCTCAAAATAAATAAATAAACTTAAAAAAAAAAAAAGAAAAAAGGATATGAGGGGCACCTGGACGGGCTCCGTTGGTTGAGTGTCCAACTCTTGATTTTGGCTCAGGTCATGATCTCTCAGTTTGTGAGACTGAGCTCCTGGGTCATCAGGCTCTGTGCTGACAGTGCAGAGCCTGCTTGGGATTCTCTCTCTCCCTCCCTCTTTGCCCATCCCTCATTCCCTCTCTCTCTCTTTCTCAAGATAAATAATTTTTTAAAATAAATAAAAAATAAAAAGACTATGAAATAAGTGGTTACATGCGTTTCACAGATTTGAATTTGTAGCTTCATTGATATTTTCTCAGAAATATTCTACTGTCACAATAATCTTTATATTCTTAAAGGTTTTATTTAAGTTTCTAAATTTTGCTTCTGTGTCTTAGTTAACTTTCAGTATCAGGTTAGTAACTGATTCCATCTGGGGTGATGGTGGGGGGTCAGTTCATTGTGCCTGTTATAAATTATATTTTTAGAATTGGTATTTTTATTGAATTATGGAAAAGCATACAAATGGCACAGACCCAAAAGCAATTTTTGAAAAGATAAAATGTAGTGATAAAAACAGTCATATAAATATTACAGTCAGGACTTGTCATAAATAAGTAGTGAGATGAATGCCAATACTGATGTAGTTTATGAATCTGTGTGAACTGGAGAAAATAAAACTGAATATGATAATTTTATATAAATAGACTAAAATGATTTAAAAGTCATAGGATTGGAAAGTGGATTATATTATACTAGAAATTCATTAACTCAAATTTCAATATGTTATAATTTATGAAAATTTATAATTTTCAAAGTAATTTTCATTTTTGTAGACTAATCACATTTTTTTCTAGAACAAATACTCAATATTAATCCCACTGTAGTTTGCCATATTTATTGCAATTTAGGTACCAAAGTAATGTACATATCAAAATGTTATTCTTTTAGGAAATCATAAACAATCATATTAGAACACACTATTTTCAATGAATTTATAATTAACATTACTTTGGAGAGAACACAGAATGGAGAACTAGCAAAATTCCTTTATCAATGGAAATACAAATGGTAGCAGATACCACATTTTACATTTAATTAGACCATTGGTGTGCAGACTATGAATCAGCTCTTGGCATATATGATTATGAGGTAGAAGCATTCAACAACTTATAACCAATTCTCATTATGGCCAGCTTCTATATTTGTGAATTCATCTACTTCTTAAAATGTATTTGTAACTTCAAAATTGAGACTTTTGGCTCTTTCTTGGTTCTTTGTGAACATGCTCACAGCAGCAAAAAATTCAGGTCACCTGGCATCCACATTCTCAGCTGATCTAATAGGATTAGTGGCCCCACCTTCTCATTTCTGTTGTCACACAGAGACGGCTGGAAAATCCTAACAGTTGCTGGTAGTGAAGGAAAAGTGCAAGAGGTTTCCACTCAGGGATGAGGACTGAATTCTAACGTTGGCACCTGTTAGTGGAGAGGTCTTAGGCAAGTCACTTAAGACTCCTGAACCACATTTTCTCTTTTACACAAGAGAAAAAAAAAACAGGAGGAGTTGTTTTTAGGATTTAAGATTATGAACTATGTGTTATGTATATACCTGCATGTACATATTTCCCTGGGCCAATGGTTCAGTGTTTGTGAATTCAGTGTTAGGCAACTTTCTAGAAGATAACTACGATATCGAGAAGATAACTGTGTATTTTCTCCCACTGCCAAGCTATATGAAGGGAGAAAAAAACTTACACATACACTATTTTGTGATCAATTATATAGATTATAAAAATGTGTTATCTGGAGCAAATATTTTCCAATTTAATATGGAAGGTTGAATACATGAGTTTTTACCTCTTCCCCAAACTCGCTAAAATAAGAGTTAACAGATAAAATGTAGATACACAGAAGAAAAAGGAGGAGAGAATAGATAAGACAGGTCCACAAATATTGAGAGATTGAATGTATGTAATTCGAGATAATGGTTTAGAGAAGAGAAGGCTGGAAGTATCAGAGCAATAAAGACAAACCATCTTCTTCCTTTCAGTGAGAGGTCCCCTTTCTTCAATCAACAAGATAGAAGGAACCTGAGTCCCTGGACAGCCTCTAGGAGTAAAGTTACTATTCATTGTGGACAGTCGTCCAGTGTGCTGGCTGACTATGAAGGAGAGGTGAAGAGCTGGCTGAAAGGAATAGAATCTCCAGGTCCCTTTCTCCATTCCAGCAGGAGACAGGAGGTTGAGTCTCCTAAGAGAGTGAATCAGAAATACTCTGAATAAGAGGAATCATGACTTAGCTGAGGACAAGGGTAAAGCACCATATCCCAATAGAAGATACTAACTTAAAGTTTTAAACTTAAAACTATAAAATTCTAGTCTTTCCCTAGCTCTGGATAGCAGGCTCCCCATATTAAAAAAAAAAAAAATTAGGAGACTCCTTTCTGAGGAAATGATAAACCAGAGTAAAATCGACAAAGGTTGATAGGTAGGTGTCTTAAAAAAATTGTAGTCTACAATTTTATAAGTACCCTGTGAACACTAAGCTTTTGGTTAACTTTTTAACGTTTACACCTAAATATAAACTGACAGCCAAGGAAAAAAATATCATAAACAGAGGATAACAAAGCAAACAGACAAAATAGAAAGAGGAACTCATAAAATATTAGAAAAACAAACAAAAATGCAATGTTTTTGATCTGAAATTAATACTAACCATATAACCATCTAGTGGTGATTAATAGATTATCTTAAAATTCAGTGGCTTAAAACAACAATATATGGGTAAAGGGAGTCAAGAAGCACAACTTCCAGCTATAAAACAAGTAGATCAGGGCCCTGGGTGGCTCAGGCGGTTAAGCCTCCGGCTTCGGCTCAGGTCAGATCATCACGTTCGTGGGTTCGAGCCCCGCGTCAGGCTCTGTGCTGACAGCTAGCTCAGAGCCTGGAGCCTGCTTCCGGTTCTGTGTCTCCTTCTCTCTGACCCTCCCCCTCTCATGCTCTGTCTCTCTCTGTATCAAAAATAAATAAAACTTTAAAGAAAAAATTAAAAAAAATAAAATAAGTAGATCATTGGGATATAATGTACATCATGGCAACTATAGTTAATAATATTGTATTGCATGTTTGAAAATCAGGAAGAGAGTCAATCTTTAAAGTTTTTACCACAAGAAAAAAATTTTGTAATTACATATGGTGACAACGTTAACTGAACATATTGTGATGATCATTTCCCAATATATGTAAATACTGAATCATCATGTTGTACACCTGAAACTAATATAATAGTGTGTGTCATTTATATCTCCATTAAAAAAATAAATAAAGCTTCCAGCTGACTTCTGGTTTAAATCAGGAGCGAGATCACACACCTGTCTCCTTCTTTATTCTGTAAATACTAATGAAATAACACTCAGAAACTAAGAGTGCAGTGCTGAGAGTAGGAGGGAATTCTTCAATATAACAGAGAATCTGGTAAAAAATAAACATTGATTATCTTCCACAGTTTCTTTGGGTTAGGAGTTTGGGAGCAGTTTAGCAATGTGGTTCTGGTGCAGGATTTCTCACAGTGTAACAGTTAAGATGTCTGAAACTTCAGTCATGCAAAGGCTTGAATGAGGCTGAAAGACTCCTTCACTTGTTTGGCAGGTTGATGTTCACTTTTGACAAGAAACCTCTGTTTCTCCCTTAAGGCTCCTTGAATGTCCTTGTAACTCTGGTGGCTGGTGTTCCCCAGAGAAAATAGTCCAAGAGAAGCCAATATAGAAACTGCAAGGTCTTTTATGGCATAGCCTCAAAAGTCATAAAGTCACTTCCTCACTATTATTGATTGTAAAGGAGTCTACATAAGGGTATGGATACCAGTAGACAAGGATCATCAGAGTTCCTTTTGGAGAATATCTACTGAATCACCTGTTAAGAGAAAAAGTAAATACTAAGTTGAAAAAAAACACAGTAAACACCAAAAAGGAACTTTCTAAAAATAAATTCCTAGAAATTTAAATTTTAAGCAAATATTAAGGATTCAATGGAAATTTTAAAATAAATTTCAGAAATTAAAATTTTAAAACACTTCCCAATATTAGAAATAAAAGGCAAAGAATTAGAAAATTTGAAATATGTGAGTATTGCACAGTATCCAGAAAGCTGCCTACAAAGAATTCTTCCCATCTCTGTATATTCATGAGATGGGAAGTCTTCTTGTCATGTTATGCAGACCACTTCCACTCACTTTGAATCTAGGCTGGCCTTGGATTTGCTTGATCAACAGAATTTGAGAGCAGGAAGATCAGGAATAGGAAGGAGGGGGGAAAGATCGATTTCCAAGCTGGCTATTGATTCTCAATTGTTAATAAAATGTTCAGTTGTTTGTTTATGTAAGACATTCTGAAGAGGGTATGAAACTACCACATAGGCATATGAAAATGTCACATGATGTGCAATATTGGGAGAAGCAAGAGCAAGTATTTACCTACTAACTCTTCATCACATTTTATATTTCAGGACTTGAAGTTCACCTCATGAAGTATGAACTTTCCTACAAGCCTACGTTGTTACTGATGCCACTTGACAATAGTTACTAGGGAAGTCAGAGCCCACCACCCCCACTGCTACCTAGCAGAGAGGTTCTTTGTTTGACCCTGGAAATAGTGAGCTGTGAGACTATCTATGCATTTACTAAGGCAAGACTAGGCTGCTGCAGATGCTTTACTGTCTCCACAGCAGGTGAAGTGGAGGCCAGGTTGTCACTTCAAAAACCCCTGAGACAGTTGGTGGTGTTAAGACATTAGGGGGACAATAATGGCAACTAAGTATCTCCATTTTGTAAGGTCTCAGTTAGAGAGGCAAATGGGACTTAGCAAATTGGTTGGGAGAGTACATAAATTAGGTTTCCTACAGTCCATCCATTGTACCACTCAGATTTACTCACATTCTCCATTAACAATATGAAAGTAAGATGGCCATGCTACTTCACCAAGAATGGAGGTACAAATCCAGTCCCTCCGCTGGTTGATTCTAAAAAGTACGTCAGAGGGTTAGCAAACCATGCTAAGGTCCCTATCACTGCAGCTGCTCCCAAGCTTTAATTGACATTCCTCTTCCCAATTCTAGATTCCCCACCCACTTGTGCTTTGACCAGGATTTCACCCTGCCTAGTGAAGTAATGAAGTGACTGAGATCTTCATATCTGAAGGTTCTGAGTGTAGCTGTCCTGCTGTGTCTGGCTGAATTTGCTGCACATAGGCAACAAGTAATGTCACTTTGAAATTCATTCATTCCATACTTCTTCCTTCCTGTGCTTACTCAGCTTCTCTGGGTTCTCAGGGTTAACAGTACCAGGCAATCGAGTAATTCTTTCTTTGTCTGTTAATCTCCTGGAATAAAGAGCCCTTTTTCCTATAATACTATATGCAATCCTACATATTACAACTTCCATTTCTGTGAAACTCTTATAGTTTAGTGGAAATCACTCCCATAGTAAACAGAACCTCTGTTTCAGCAGCTATCATATATATTTTAGAGAAAGGCTGTACAAACTCTACAAGTTGATCACCGGAAGCTATGACAAGGGAGTAGATTCTATTTCTTATACTTGTTGCCTGAACTTTTGGGGATACAACTCCATATATCAGCTGAGGTACCACCTCTAAGAGGACAGTGCATTTGAACTCATATTGTCCAAAATGGCCACAATATCTTCCATTCCTATGGTCTTCTGAAATGCAGCCTTTCTGGTCCCACCTCAAGAGGTAGGGTGCACACTTCCTTCGGTTTTGTGGGTCTGAGCCAGCCTTAGCGAGTCCTTTGACCAAAAATAGGGTTAATGGTGATATTATAGGCTGAATTATAAGAAGTCTTGCAGTTCCTATGTATATCTTTTAGAACACCTGGTGTAAGAATGCTCCCCTCCCAAACCCAAGCTGCATAGAAAGGCCATGTATAGATACTCAAGTTATCAGCCCCAGCTGAACTCCTGACATCAACTGTTAGTGATGTGACTGAGCTATCCATCCTGTCAAGCCTTCCACAACCCCAACTACAAGTCAGTCCTAATATGTGACTTAAGCTTTCTGCGAACCTTCAATGAGGACATTTCAGCTGAACTTAGTCAACCAATAGAAGAGTGAGGAATAATTTATTTAAGCCACTTAGTTTAAGGGAGGTTAGTTGTATAGCAAGAGATAAGCAGAATAGTGCCCCAAACACTCCAAGGTGGTAACCCCAAGTTGATACCTGAGCAGAGACTTCAATAGGTCATTTCATCATTCTATGGGAACAATCATTTTTAATAATAGAAAACATTCCAAGATTTTAAAAAATCTCATGGTAATACACCCGTTGTCATAAGTCATTCCCATTATATGGCCCCCTTAGTTAGAGACAATGCTGTGTAGGATATTATGCTATTGGATCAGGTATTCTAAAAGTCATGATTATCAAATGTTGAAGCTGGCAGGAGTAGGGAAAGCAAACCTGTATCCACAATGTGTATCGATTTCAGTGAAAGGAATCTGTTCCCTCCAAAATAGAAGGTACACAATATCATCCTCCCAAACTGATTTCCCTGATAAGGGTGCCATATGGAAAAACTAGCACTGTTCTTTACTTCAGTGGTTGGATATTCTGCCATAGCTAACTCGACCTCAGCAACAAATGACTTACCATTTTTGACAAATACGAAGCTTCCAGCCATGCCACCATAGCTTCTCTGTTCATAGCGCCATTTTGCACGTATTGCAATGACTGAGGAAAGGGACTTGCTAACATGCACAGTATAGGTCATATGTTATCTGGTTTTTGAAAGCCCGTTCTTCAGTAAGCACACTTGTAGGCATGCATCGGACATAAAATCCTCATACTTCGTGCTCTGTCCCATAAGCCCATCCATATAACTCCCAGACATCCATATCCTGAGTCTTCCATTCTTATTTCCTTCCTGACATTATCTACTACACAGCATTTTATGTACATCCATATATTAGATGAGACCTTTGTACAAAATGGATGACTGAGTACTTTTCTCACAGCTTTGTCCCCGGGCATGATTTATTTTACTAGTATCTTTCAGGGCCACCTATAAATGGGGGTATAACAAAGCAGCAGCTTTTTTCCTGATAATTCCAACCTAGTGTGGTGGTGTTTCAGTGAGCCAGGCCTACATCTTTTCTTCCTCTGTCAGTTGGTCAAAAGTTACCCTCCATCAGGACATAGTTGTGAATAGAAGGATAAACATCAGATAAACAAAAGTAAGTGACAAGGGAGTCTGGGCCATCTGTTCATTTAATTTACTGGTGCTTTCTGAGTCTGCTTCAGCCTACTCTTAAATGTGTCACTTCTATTAAGTATTTGATTGCTATAGCACCTGCCTAACTTAGGACTAGCTGAATTCAAAATAAGTTACCTCATGGTGGAAAGTTCTGGTTACATAATCTCTTGGTGTTCCTTGGTCAAGTCCACAGTCAAAAGCAGTTGCTTAGATAAAAGCTGTCTTTGGCATATACAGACCAACTGTACTTTTCAAATAGAGGATAATTCCCTGTCATGGCATGAATGGCTTTGCTCCAGGACCCTTTGTGATTATTCCGTATCCAGAGATCCAGCACTGCATTCATATCACAGATTCCTCTAGCATAAATTGGTCAATGGATGAAATGGCTACAACAGCAAGGCAGTCTGCACTGAAGACTGGATCTTTGAACTTCATTCAATACTGACAGCATTCAGAAACTCCTGATCAATGCTTTGGAGCTATATTCTCAAATACACTGTGTGTTTATCGATAATGCAATGAGTCTTATCAAGTACAGTGGTTCTTTGTTAGTGGTATTGCTCTGTGAGTAGCATCAACTTGTCTTCAATGTAGGATATCCTGAATACCCCAGATCTCTAAACCCCCAGAAATGCCTCTAATCTAACAGGTCTCCGGTTTATATGGATTTATATTTCATTGTCATGAGTCTCACTTGGATATAAGATGCTTGTTGAGGCTATAAAAACAAAACCAAAGAAAACAAACAAAACTCCAAGAACTTTCTGGCAGTTCTACCAGTCTTATAATCAGATCTTTAGTCTGATTTTCAATAGACTCTGTCTAGTGACTACAAAAGATAGAAGTCTTTTTCAAATCTACCACAGAAGCTCTTTGGCTTTGACAACCTGCCTTAAATTGACAATTTACTTTTTATAAAGTCTGCAAAGCATTAAAAAAAAATCATACCACATTACTAAACGTTCAGCATTGGCCTTGTACTGACCAACTGCACTTGTCCTACACTTACACCTTATGTGAAAATGTGACTGAAGTCATTGAGTGCAAAAGGGTTATCAGTATCCCACTTATCACAAGAAGCATGGTCCTATTTTATTTGACTAGTGTTCAGCCTACAGCTTCAAGTCCCAACTTGCAGATTGACTTTTTTAGGGCCAGTCAATTGTTTCAGCCCAAGTTCCTCTGAAATTGTGGCTTTAATTAAAGCTTGCATACTAATGCTTTGCTGGTGGATGAAACCCCAGGTGGTGAGAGAGAGGTAAAAATGAATATGGAGCAAGGATGGAGAGAAAGCAAATGCAAGGTTTGTCACTAACCTGGTCTAGTCTCACAAGGTATCATTTGTAGGTGGACTTGGACTTTGGAGCTACTGCAACTCCCACTGCAGTGGAATAATGGAGACCTCCTCACCTCCTCAACCTGAACCCAGGACAGAGAGATGGGGCAGTCAGCAATGGTAAAGGATTAGCAATGAGGCAACATCCTGGAGGTTTTGCTGTGGCTACATCCTCGATTGGTCAAACAACAGAGAAGGACTATGGGGAACTAGTGAATAAACTGGTGCCATAAACATACTATATCTTTATATAGTATATATGTATGTATATGTATATAATATCTTTATAAGTAAAGACAAAGCATAAATTCTGAACATTGCTCTGGAAATTATATTTTGTGTTTTAGAAGGTCACATGCATTAATGTTAATAATTAGTATTATTTTCTTCAGGTATTCTCTGTACCAGATAGTTGCAGTTCCTTTAATCTTTACTGTATCATATAAAATCTCCATTTTAGAGATTCCATAACTGAAACTAAGAGATATGAAATAACGCCCCATTATCAGATAATTAGAGTTTGTGATTCCAACCTAGTTCTGAATCTAATCCCATGTTTGTTTTTACTATATTGTGACAACGCAGTAAAATCAAATTGCTGTTTGTCCATTGCTTTATAGCATAAAAATAATATAAATTATTACTATTATTATACAATCAAGAAACCTGAAGCTCAAAGAAGGTAAACATTGTACCTAAGTTCACATTCCTGGAGAGTGTAAGGTTAAGGAAATATTTGTATCATCAATATAAACCAACACAAGGACTCCAGGAAACACAGAAATATTTTATAAATATGGCTCAACTTTACATTATGTATCACATTTGTCAATGCTCACTCCACCGCACATCTGCCTACTAGTTTGGTTATTTTTTTCCCCTTGAAAAAGGAAGACAAGATTCCTTGAAGAAGGGCCATAATGTGGACTTCACTTAGAAAACATTTCTACTAATGGTAAAACAGAAAAATACAGTAACTCATAATGTTTAAGAATTTCTGTAAATCTTTCGCAGTAATTGGTAGGTTTTCTTTCCTGCCTTAATAGAACATTCTAGAAGTCAGAGGGTGGCCTGTGCTTTTAGGTGTTTTTAGGGGTTGTAGTGAGGCTCTCAAGTATGAATACATGTTGCAAAGGAAGACAGACCAGGGATCTAAAACTTTGTACAGCCATTTGTAACTATGAGACCTAAGTGAAGTTAAGAAATCTTTCCCACATCAGTTTTCTAGCATGCAAAATGGAGATTTCTACCTGGCACGTTAAGATCTGATTTGCAATGAGCTCAGTAGATGCCTAGTTCTAGTTTCCTTAATATCTGGTAACCCTGTGGCTTAATCTCAGTATTTTAAATTCCTTTTTTTATTATTTATATATTTCACAAAAGTTAGGGTGTTTATTCATTTTACTATCACTCTCATATATTCCTATAAAGTTGGATACTAATAAGGTTAATTTTCAGTAGCTAACTAATCTGAAAATGCTAAATACCCACATGAATTAAATCCTTGTTTTCATCATGAGTCACTCACTAAAAATGAAGAGCCATTTAAGGTTGTGTAAAAAACTGATTCATTATCTATCAATAATAAGAGTTCAGGCATATTTAAGTTCTTTGCATTTCAATAGCAGACGGTGTTTAACATCTATCACTAAACTAAGTCATTTTAGGATTGAGGATGCAGAAAAATGAGCTCTCCACTGTGAGAAAGGGGTAACATGACACAAGAGAATGACCCTATTCCCCATTTCTGTGACAGCATGCGAAGCGTGTTGCTGTGAAGTGAACAAACAAAATCACATATGAGGAGAGGCAACAGCTGTCTCCATAAAGTCTTTGGCCTCCTGCTGCCCTCCTTCCTAGAGGCAGCCGAGGTGGTTGATGGCCGCCCACCATGCTATACTTTATTGCTTCATTGACTGTGTTGCAAATGCTGACAACAGTTTACCAGCCGCAAAGAAATTATTTGATTTACTCAAGTTCTTTCCTACCATTCCAGAGTCTTGCATGTCCTTGGTTAAATGGTGCCCTTGTAAAATTGCAAGGCAAAAAATAAACTGTTTTCCCCTTAACCAAATAGATATAGTGCTGTGATGTGAAATTACTGAAAAAAAATGTGATTTGGGGAAATTACAGTTCCTTGTTTAGTATGTATTTTGCATGCCCTACAGCCTTCCCTAACCAGTAGCTCCCAATTTCATTTAAATTGTAATGATTTCCTTTAAGGACAATTAAGTTGCCTAAGAGCAGTGCATGCATACTAATGCGGCAGAAGCAAGGCTCAGTGTAGAAGAGAGTAATAACTGTTTATTAATATGATAATTAAGTGTTAATGCTTAGCAACCTAATGATATCTGTTAAATAACTTACATTTTGGAACCAAATCCTGGCAAATGGAATTCTATTAAAAATAACAAAAATGCAGTGAATATAAAAATAAATGATGCTAATCTGCCATTAAATCACATATATTTTCTGATTTGCATCTCATATGAGAGAAGTCCTCTATTCTCTCTTTTCTACCAAATCTGTGAAACCAATGTAATTATCCATGCCCATTTTAGAGTTTTTTGGCTTGTAGATGTTTATATATTTCAAAAGGAAGGAGAAATAATAAAAAGTAGAGATGAAGATAAAGGAAATTTTTGAATATTCTTTTCAAAACTATCCTTTTAAAAGTATGCATTTCTTAGATTTTTAAAAGATTCTAAAATAAGAAAGTAAATTACCAAAAATACAACATTCAAAATTTTAACACTTTTTATGGATCCTCATTCTCCAGTTTCAAATTATTTTTCATTTTTTCATAGACTATTCCATAAAAAGTGAACATTTCCAATATCCACAGTATTATCTGAATTATTTTCTCTTTTTAAACCTTACTTTTTTTTTTTTAAATGTTTTATTTATTTTTGATACAGAGAGAGACAGAGCATGAGGCGGGGGGGCAGAGAGAGAAGGAGACACAGAACAGGAAGCAGGCTCCAGGCTCTGAGCTAGTCTTCAGCACAGAGCCTGAAGTGGGGCTCGAACCCACAAATGTGAGATCTGACCTGAGCCGAAGCCGGAGGCTTAACCGACTGAGCCACTCAGGCGCCCTAAACCTTACTTTAAAATTGTTACATGCATATCTTTAATTCTTCCTTATTGTTACACTTTTAACGACATACACATTTGAGAGTGTGGCCATCCATTCTTAAATTAACAGTTTTAATCATGTTAAATACTGGGAGAACACGTTGAAATTGTCATTTTTCTTGCAAAATGGGTAACAGGGAAAACTTGCTCTGTAAGTGTTGGTCATTCTTCGACATAAATCAAATGAAGAAACCTATTAAGAGTTGCTTTCTTCTGGAGTTGTCAAACTACTTCTTAGGTAGAAATGCGACACATCAGTATCTCATTTACTTATTTACTTTCTTTTCAATTTTTTATTTATGTTCTAGTTAGTTAACACACAGTGCAATATTGGTTTCAGGAGTAGAATTCAGTGATTTATCACATATGTACCACACCCAGAAACAACAATATCTCATCCATTGAGTGATTTTTCATCTTTGATCTAAAATCTGAACCCAACAAAGAAGAAAATATCCTCTCCAAAGCCAGAGTCCTGAATCCCATTCTTTCTTGCTCTCTCTCAGATCGCACTCTCTGTTTTCACTGCTGTTCAGTGGTAAAGCACACACAAACTAACTGTAAACTCCTTTGAAGGAGGACAAGAAGCCTGGTGAACTTTTTTCCTGAGAGTGACGTTTATGAATGTTGAGAGAAGTAAGGAGAATTCAAACGCTTTTAGCTGATCAAATAAAAATGAGAACTAGGAACACTCCTTGCACTTAATCACAAAAAACTCCTTGATGGCCTTTAGAAGGGCAATATTCATATAGTATTAGGAGCTAGGTCAAGATTGCAATGCTCTGGGGGCTCCTGGGTGGCTCAGCTGGCTAACTGTCCCAACTGTTGACTCCTGATTTCAGCTCAGGTCCTGATCTCATGGTTCATGGGATCAAGCCTCCCGTTGGGCTCTGCACAGACAGTGCAAAACCTGCTTGGGATTCTGTCTCTTTCTCTCTCTCTCTGCAACCTCTCCTGCTTTCTTTCTCAACATAAATAAATAAACATAAAAAGAAACCTGCAATGGTACGAAGTGTGAACTGGATTAAAGTACAAAAAACTAAAACAAAAAATAATTTACAGATGTTGGCTACACTTACAGATGGAAGCTATGCTTGTGAGAGGAGGATAATGTATAGAATTGTCAAATCACCATGTTATACACCTGAAACCAATGTGACACTGTATATCAACTATACTTCAATTAAAAAAATATTTTTCAGGGCGCCTGGGTGGCTCAGTCGGTTAAGCATGTGGCTTTGGCTCAGGTCATCTCACGGTTCGTGGGTTCAAGCCCCGTGTCAGGCTCTGTGCTGACGGCTCAGAGCCTGGAGCCTCCTTCAGATTCTGTATCTTCCTCTCTCACTGACCCTCCCCTGCTCGAGCTGTCTCTCTCCATTTCTCAAAAATAAAATTTAAAAAAACATTAAAAAACACATAATTTTCATGAAGCTTGGCTATAAAGGGAGGAAGAGATAGAAGGCATTAGCTAAAGAAAGAATACGAAATTGAGGACTATTTTAAAGAGAGAATATATGTTTACTTAAATATGTTTAAATGTTAACGAAAGAGGAGAGATTGAGAATTAACAGGAATAGAGTAAAAAATAATTTCACAAGTTACCTGAAAAAGTTGGAGGAGATGAGACTCAGAGCACAAATGTAGATATAGGCCTTGAATCCTGTCTAGGATCACCTATGTCTATGAAACTAAAAAAAAGTGGGGGTGAAGTGGCTGTATTTATATGTGTGAAAACAGGAATCTCTTACCAAATCACCTCTAATTTCTCTGTGAAATAAATTAAACTAAAAAGCACTGCTATCTAATCTTTTCTTTCCTAAAAGTAGTTTTATGTATGGTGTGTTTCTCTTCGTAATATTAAATAGTGGTGTTTTCAAAATATATCCTTTCATGGCACTCCTGGCTTTTTCTCCTTTAGTGTGCAGACCACTTAACCTCCAAGGTTGTAGCTGATCTAGTTTGTCTTTCCTGTTTCCAACTTCTGGCTCAAGTTACTGTCTTGTGTCTCTCTTTGGGTCTCTAGGGTAGTGAGGAATCTTTCCTATTTGGCCCCGGCCTCATCCCTCTGGCTTCTGGTCAAAATTAGACTGGTATACTGTCCAAACTTGGCTGATATCCATAATGTTAAGAGGAGAAGGCCTCTGTCTCTTGGCCTACTCTTCTATTCAGACAGTGGCATAAGTTCTGCTCCCTCCATTAAAGCATGCCAGATACTTTGTTTTTCTACTTTTTCTGCTTGACTTTGGTTATTCATGTGTTTTATCTTTTATAAAGTGAAAAAAATACAGACAGAATATGAATATTGTTTTTGTTGTAAGAGCTAGTTATCTATTTATGTTGAAGAGTTTGGACTTCCATTATTATTCCAAGATCTTGGAAGTTTCTTGTTATCTAATGCATATCTCCCGAGCAACAAGTAAGGGAATAGGATCCCCATGTCTAGAAGAAGAGATTAATAGTTTGATTAATTTGGAGTTAAAATAACTTCTTATTTGATTTTATGGCTGAATAGAGTAAAATTTGTCTATAAGGGCTAGTCATGTGATAGAGGTAAAAATAACATTCCAATGAACATGTTTCTAAGCAAAGTTGTGGAGGGGGTCAAACTCAGGTCAGGAAAAGCTAGAACATTTAGAGGTCTGAATGGAAATACATCACATTACCAAGTTTTCCTTGTTAACTTTATGAACAAACATGTGTCAATGGTTGGGGGTTGGGTATATTGGTATCTAACAGTGAGCTTACTAAGAGATTCTAAGTGTGCACAAGAAATTTCTCTCTCAATTGTGGCAGATGTTTATATTTATTGTATTTTTGCTTAATCAGATTTCCTAATATATATGCCAGAGTGCTTATAAGAAATCACATAGGCTGCCTTGTCCAATGAGGTAAATTGCTTTAGATAGACCTAAAATTATAAAAGAGATCATTAGACAAAGCCAAAAAGATTTATTCTGGTGAAGACATTATTAATATTTTATTTTTACAAGGAAAAAAGGCAATTTACTGTTGATTTCAAGATGTCAAATTGTGCTCACGTATTTATATTTCTTCACTTTAGATGTTAACAGGAATTATCATGGAAACACAATAAACTTTAAAGCAGGGCTAAGAAAAACTGTGCTATCAATAGAACAAAACTTGACTAATTTTATAATAGAGGAATCAAATGGAATTGGATAAAGAAAAAAGCCAATTAGGTTCAAAAAGATTTTGATTAAACAGATCAAAAGAGGGACAAACAGAAACAAATGGACTTGTCTTGTCCTCCACAAAGATCATCAGTTTGAATTATGAAGTTAATGTTACCATTAGCATATGCTTTTGCACCTATTTTTAATGTGTGTGTGTGTACAGCTGTGTGTACTTGTGGCTGATGGGGATTGAAGGAGTATGAAAACTTCATCAGAACCAAAACTGATTGTGTCTTACAGTTTTAGAGGAGACTTAGTGGCAAGTCAAGTAAATAGTCCAAGGTAGAGACTCTATCACAAAAGGTTGGAAAGCAGTTCTCCAGGTGAGCATTGGATTGTGACTACCCTGATAAATACAGAAGAAAAATCTTCGATGGAGTAGTGAAATCTCCAAAGGAGCGGAGTTTCCTCATTACCTCCTTCTGATGTCCTACTCATGAATATGTTTAGGTTGAAAAGCATTCTCAATACCTCACAGGCAGAATATGAAAGACTAGAGGAGCTGAGCAGTAGACAGAGATTTGATCGAAGATGTAAAGAACCCTTTTAGCATCCTTCACTGAGAGCAGGCAGATGCTGCATGCATCTCCAGGGGAAGTGTGGAAGTAAGTTGTGTCCATCCGCTTCCATCATCAGAGGTTTCTGCCCCACCCTAAAATTCATTTGGAGGAGAATTCTCCAAGCATAGGAAGAGAATTCAAGTGATGAGCAGCCAAAGATTTCTCTGTTGCTCATGTTCTTGATACCAAAACCAAAAGCAAACCAAACAAGACTTAATAGAGTGCCACAGTCCAAACGTATAATTGGCACAGTCTCTGAGCCCATCATAATAAAATTAGAAGTTAGCAACAAAAAGCAAACCAAATAAGACTTAATATAGTGCCACAGTCCAAACTCATAAATGGCACAGTGTCTGAACCCATCATAATAAAATTAGAAGTTAGCAACAAAAAGCAAACCAAACAAAACAATGAACTGTTCCAAAATTTCACAACACTTCTTAATAAATCTGGGATCAAAAATTAAACTGCAGAGGTACTCTACAAGGGCACTACAGTAGAAATGAGAGCTAATCTACCCTCCTAAACCCCAGAGGGGCACTGAGCTGGATTCAGCACTTACCGTGAAGGCTGGAGTAAGAAGCAATGCTGAATATCAGGGGACTAATTGAAGGTCTATAAAAAGAAATAGTTATGCCCAATGCCAGTCACCATCTCACAAATACACACGTCTGCACACACAAGGAGCATAACTTCTGGCAAAAAGACAAGTGATTCTTCCATAAAGAAATTGACATAGTGATAAGGTGAGAATAAAGGGTTTTAATGGAGTGTTAAAGCCTCACACCAAAGCCTTCTCTGTTCTAGGGATCTTAGAGTCCCTGCCTGGCAGCCAGCTACTTGTCTGTATGCTACCACCTGTAAGATGAAGACTCCCAGTCAATCCCAATGTCTCCCCACACATCAGGGGCCCTGCAGACTTTCTAGTCAGGAAAGGTGGAAAACCATCCTGTATATACAATAGGAGAAGAAGTCCGTGCCACCTTCCCAGTGCTTAATTATTGACAAAAATGGACAACCAGAAACTACCAGGTAGATTTATAAAGAACACCAGTAGCATGAAAGACACCAAGATCAACAAGACTAAAGCGGATTCTCAGAGAAATCTATAACTCAAAAGACAATATTTTATACTCTCTAATTAGTATATCCAGGGGGATTAGTGGCAAAAAGGTATACGTTTAACACAAAAATAGATTGCCAAAGGGAAGAGAAAAGAAATATCACAGAACAAACAAAACCATATGAGAATATGGATTTTGTGGGCAGAACATAAGATTATTTCATCCATTCAGCAACTACTTATGGAACATCTGCTGTATCTCAGTGTGTCAGACACTTTTCCACCATGCTCTTCTACATTTTGAAATTTGTCTGGCAGTAGAATCTTGCCTAAAATTCGGTCTTAAAATGCCACTATTACTGATAAATGAAAGAAAATCTCAAAAATGCTCAATAATATGCAAGTAAAAAACCTCAAAATTTTAGATGAGAAGAGCTGGGCACTAGAGGGAGTAGACTGGGTAAAATCCTGAGGCAAAATGATAGAAATGAAAGAAAAATACTGGATGTTGAAGAAATTTGCCTTCACCAAGCTTATGGTGCCTCAGCTGTGGACGATTTGTTAGGCCAAGCAGTCAGGTGATAGAAGTGTCCCCACAGGAGATAGTGTTTCCTCCATCCCAGGTGTAGCGAATCAGAATCTCTGGGGGCGGCACTCCTTACAACTAGGCTCCAATCAGGAACTGAGAAAGGGAAAGGAAGCAGAAGTGGGTGGGTAGAATTGCAGGCACTGGGGAGCTGCATCTTGACTTTGAAAGGGGAATTTCAGGCCCTGGAATGGTTGACTCCTTGAGATCTCCAGGAGCCTCTGTTGTCACTGCCTCCTTTCAAGGTGAGTAGGCTTTGTTTCTGCCTTCTGTCTTTTGCCTCCTTTTATAGTATTTCTCCAATTTTGAAAGCAAACTCTCCACAAGGAAAGGACTGATGTGAAGGCAGAGGGCTTGTCTTGTTTCTTAGTCCTTAGTCTTACCTGAAATGGAGACTCTAATTCCCAAGACACAGTGCTGTGGTTAATGTTTACTAAAATAGCAATATAGAGTTACCTGGCATACTGCATTGTGTATATGGGAACTCTCTAAAAGAGAACTATTAATGCTGGTGAATTCATAGCTGCTGACATATTTTAGTCATTTACATGACTTTTCTCTATGAATATGAATCGCATTGTCTTTTCCCTGGAATATTTAAGAATGTGATTATCAGTATAACTTCTACAGCTGTTTTTCCTATGACTCTTACAACTTTTCAGTCAGTTGTCCATGTAGCTAAATTTTATAGAACAAAATGCTTAAGATGGTGCAAAACCATAATTAATGAAATCTTTCTTTGGTCAATAGGAGAAACTGTAAGGTATGGTTGACAAAACCTAGAATGTCCAAAAATCACCTGGAAGTTTTGGTAAAGAAAACCAATAGGTCACTGAGTTTCTGATTTGGGCCTTGGAGTAATTTGCACAGAACCCACAGTCCCCAATTCTATACGTGGGGAATCAATCCTTGCCTATGAATTGTTCAGAAATTAAAATATCTTCGTCTGTCTGAGTCAGCTATTTCTGGTTGAGCCATTTATTACATCTTAAACTATTAATAGAGTTTAATATCCCCATCTTTACTTATTTTAATTCAAAAGGAAGAGACTTCTGCTGTAGGGAAGTCAATTAAACTACTCATTACTATAAATATGATGAAGGTAGAAAAATTTTATATTACCATAATCCTGCAAGGTACTTGCAGGCAGATTTAAGAGAGAGCTTAGCAGGCTATTTATGGTGTTTTCAACTTCACAGGTGTAAACTGTGAGTAAATCTGTGGTTGGGTGTATTTGATTAGTGCTTCTGCTCTGGCTGTGATGGCTCAATACACAAAAATGGACTGGAATAAATCGAGGTGAGAAAAGGGTTGAATGCAGTCAAATGGCCGTTTCAGGTTCTTGCTTGGGGCTCTCTAAAAGCAAAGTTATTTACTTTAACTTTCCGCTGGTTGTTTTCCTATCCAGAAAACATTAGTTCACTTATTTATTCAAGAAATAATTACTCTAAGTGCCTACCATGTACCAAGGAATATATGAAATTAATTTCTTATTCTTAGACACAGGCTTTTAGTGGATATTTACAGAGCTCATATTGTCCTGACCTGAAAGAATACCATTGTTATCAAAAGTCCAAAATTTAGTACAGACTACGTCTGTTTGAAACCTATTTCAAATTCTCTTTGCAAACCTCTCCCCTGGGGAAGCAGGTGAGTGAAACTTGTTCTAGAATTTTGCATTTCTGAACCTCCACCAGTTACATTTAAATCACCCATTCATCACGATATAGAGCCACACAGATGATTTCATTCAAATCTATAGTTTGATTTGCTTATCAAAGCACCATTTTAAAGCCTGAGTATTTTTTTTTTTTAGTTCTCCACAGGTCATTTTTTGGAGGGCTCCACGAAGAACTAAGTCTCCTCAAACACGTACATTATTATTACTTACTAAAAGAAAAAAGCATTTCAGAATATTTTGACCTAGGAAATATTTATTTCCTCTTTGTTTTTCCAAAATATGTCTGGAATCACTAAGATAAGATTTAACATTAGTAAAAATATGATAATACTAAGGGATACATTAAATAAAATTATATATGAATGGTAAGCTTATTCCACTAACACTCTTTAAGAGATTTAGTATTTTGATTTTTAAAAATTATTCATACTAGATTAAATACAAAATACAGGAGCATCTCTTTAAAAGAATTCAGTATTAGGCCTCCGTCAGAAACATTTTCCCATTATTTCCGTAGGAAAATCAGAAATAATTTCTATCATTTTTACTTAAACTACTTATTATGGGTCTGTAACACACTTTATGTGTCAAGATTATCCTTGCCTCTTTTTCCCCCCTCTTCTGGTATAGCGAACCCAGGTTGACATTTTTTTCAATATCAATAGTACAAGAACTACATCTATGGAAAACAAAGGAAACTTGGAAATGACCTGAAAAGATTACAGTAGCCATCTGGATGCAGGGAAGTGCAAGTAATAAACCTGGTGGAAGGAAATAAAACTGATGGGATATATAGATAGTAATCTGTTAATGAAAAAATAAGCTCAAAGAAGATCTAGGAGAGATAATGGAAAATAGAGTGAATAAGTCTTTCTAGACAGAAAGCCATTTTGATGACAAGTTGATTCTAGTAATTAGAAATTTTGATACTGAAAAAAGGTATCAGATATAAACAAGAAATGATGGTGACCTGAGGGTTACGACTTGTGGGGTAAATACCTCTAAAAGATCACCTTCTTGATTATAGAATAGTCTAAATAATTACTCTATGTCAGTGAGTATAGGATTAAAAACATGAATAGGTTTGTGAAAAGAATATGAAGAATGTACAAATTTATAGATAACCAAACCGGTGAGAACTCTTCCAAGAAGAGAAATTTTTCAAATCAAAATAGATGGAAGGATGAAGGGCATGACAAAAATACTGCAGCAGGAGTAGCACCTTAGAGAGTTGTACACAAGTAATTCAGTCTTTTCCATTTGATCTCTGTTGTCCCCAAGCAGAAGAGATGAAGATAATAATCTCAATCTGATGAAAATACTTATTTTTTTAAAATAGTTTATTGTCAAATTGGTTTCCATACAACACCCAGTGCTCTTCCCCACAAGTGCCCTCCTCCATCACCTCCACCTCTTTTCCCCCCTCCCTCTTCCCCTTCAACCCTCAGCTCGTTTTCAGTATTCAATAGTCTCTCAAGTTTTGCATTCCTCTGATGAAAATACTTACACTCAGGCTAAATTTTCTAAGCTGTCTTTGTAGTTTTCTCTGATATACCCATAACATCTCTGTTCCTTTCCTTTGATTTCTTCCACGTGTTTTTGTTTTTTTGTTTTGTTTTGTTTGTTGTTTATTTTATTTTATTTTATTTTTGCTAGAAAACAATAAGTATTATGATCTTATCCTCTGGGATTCTTCTGCCTTTTTCAACAGAGGAAACCTAAATGGTACTAGCAAGTCTTTTGTTTTCTGTTTATACATGGTGCAGAGGGCTAAGTCGGTATTATGTGCTATGCCTTTTTCTCTGAGCTCTTTGCTGTCTGTACTCAAGAGTCCCTTCTGGATTTTGAGGTGAAGATTGTTTTCCCCATTTACGTACATGTTTTTAGTTAAGACTGTTAATAAATTACTCCCTCTCCTTCCTACTTCTAAACTAAAGGGGAGACCCGGAATGGTGGTGTTCAAAGTGAACAAGTTGTCATGAACAGAAGTTCTGGAGAAAGCAGTTTGGGGTGAGCCTCAATCACCTGAGCTGCAGTCTGGACACAGACTCTTGATAAAGGAGTTGATAGAGCAGAAATGTTAATATAATGCATTGTCTGTCTTGGACCCTGGATGGAGAGGGAATGAAAGCAGACCTTTCTACTTTGCAACTTCTAGAAAGCCAGACTGCTATGAACAGATGAGAATGGTGATTATCAGGGGTAGGGGAAAGGGGACCATGTTGGGCAAAGTGGACAAACTTCCAGTAAATGAATAAGGTCTGGGAATCTCATGTACAGCATGGTGATTATAGTTAATACTATATTTTATATACTTGAAAGGTGCTAAGAAAATAGATTTTAAATATTCATACACCAAAAATGGCAGTGATGTGGTTATTGTTGTGGTAACAGTACCTCATTTTTTTTTTCTTTCCACCTACTCTGGAAAGAATTTAGATTTCTGTTCCTGTCCCTTTCCCCTAGATTCTAGGAGTGGAAAGGTGACTCAGAACTGTTCAGCTGGGAAGGAGTTCCATTCCTCCTAGTTGTAGGGACGGCCATGGAGCACAAAATTTATAGAATCCATTTGGAACTATTTTTAATTTTTTTTTGAGGCTTATTCATTTTTCAGAGACAGAGTGAGACAGTGTGAGTGGGGAAGGGCAGAGAGATAGGGAGACCCAGAATCTGAAGCAGGATCCAGGCTCTGAGCTATCAGCACAGAGTCCTGTGTGGGGCTCTAACTCAGACTGCAAGATAATGACCTGAGCCTTTGAAAGCTTAACCAAGTTAACACCCAGGCGCCTCTCCACTTAGAACTGTTTAGAAAGCAGTTACATGTCAGGGCACAACAGAATTCTACTGGACCTACAATCAGGACAATCTTGAGACTGAGACTTTTTTGTTAAAGTCTAGACAAGGTAGAGGTCAGACTTGGAATCGTATTTGTTTTACTGTAACTGAACACAAGCATTTGATAGGAATGTGTTTGCAGTCTTAGGATGGCTATAATGATTCTGGTCTCTTAATCGTCAGTCTGGTATATTCCCCTCCTCTGAGTGTGGGCTGACCGAGCAATAATCATCTGCTGAACAGAAGGCAAAAGTGATGGATTATATCTTCCAGCATGAATTTTTTGAGGAGTTGTGGCTTTTGTCTTGTGTGTCCTTCCATCCTCTCTCTCTCAGCTCACTTGCTCTGAGACAAATCAGCTACACTGTTTGAGCTGCTCACTGGGGCGGTCCAAGGGGGAAAAACCCGATGTCTCCAACTAAGAGCCACCAAGGACCTGAGACTACAGTCACATGAATAAGCTTGGAAGGGGCTCCTCCCAGTGTTCAACCTCTAGAGGACTGTAGCCCCAGCTTGTACCTTGACCTCAGACTTAAGACGCAGTGAACCCAAGGACCCAGATAGACAGCTCTGAGATTTCCGAACCTATGGAACTATCCAGGAACTATGATAGAACAATTTTTTTTAAGCTGCTAAATTTGGAGATGATATGTCATGTAGCAGTAGCTAATTAATGGAATTAAAACCCTCAAATGAATTAACACCATATTTGTCCTTTTAAAACAAAAACCTGATTAATTGGAATGATGGGATACATTGTCAATTGTGTTGACAACACTAATTTATTAATGAAATTTAAATTATTAAATGTATGCATCTTTTCTGGTATAATATAAACACGTGGAACAAATTTTTTAAAAGGGAGACTTGAGATAGCCAGCAATTTCTACTATCCTCACCATCAACTTTTTGCACACAATGCACGACTGGTGGGGTAAAGTAACATTCACATTTTCATACCGTTTCTTTCTCTGGCCGACAAATTTCCAACATCTTAGGTTTTTTACCCTTAGTTTGATTAATGCTATTGTATTTTCTTGCTGCTTTTCTTTCTTGTTCCTTTGCTTGTTTGCTTTATTAGGTGTGGAGGATGGAAATGTTATGACTGTTTATTCTACCATCCTTTCTGTGTCAGCTTTGATTTATGCTTTTGGGCCTACTTAGGATACTTTCTAGTCTTTGAGGCATGGGATTTCTTTTTTCAGCCTATAATTTTTTTTAAGTTTATTTATTTATCTTGAGGGGGTGGGACAGAGAAAGAGGGAGAAAGAAAATCCCACATAGGCCCTGTGTGGTCAGAGCAGAGCCTGATGTGGGACTTGAACCATAAACTGTGAGATCAAGACCTGAACTGATATCAAGGATCAGATGCTCAACCCCCTGGGCCACCCAGGTGCCCATCACCCTATAATTTTAAGGAAAGAAGGACACATGTAACAGATCCATATATACTTATAAAATATATACACATATATACATACATATATATGCATATGTACATATATGTGTAATTCCAGCTGTGGAGAAAACTATGAAAATAACATATCCAGATTATGATCAGCAGATTATTAATTAACTTTCAAAATCGGTGTATGTTTTCTCTTACAGGATTAAAACCTCCTAGTGGGTTTGTTCTTAAACGTCAAATGTACATAGCTATGTAAATATAAGGAATCAAGAATTCAAGAAGAGATGGGAAAATGGGTTCAGGTGAAAAGGAAGGGGAAGAAAATATGGGTAATTTATGCTAAATTTTAAGAATCAAATATTTGGTATATACAAACAGACTTGATTACCGTGGGAATTAATTAAAGGGAAAAGACACTCAATTTAAACTATCTATCTACATTACATATCAATTCAACATTTGAATATATAAACCTGACTAAACGTGTAAATTATAATCAAAATAGACAGGAAAACAAGTAACATGTTTTATTAACTTCTATCAGTGATGCATAAAATAATTGAATAATTGCCCTTGTAGACAATTTTTTTTAATAATTCAACTTCTATGCTTTCATGAAAAGAACAAACCAAATGCTAATAAAAATATTATACCTGAATACCTAAAGCCAAACTTCTGGCCAGTGTTTTTAGTTGATAACCATTATTTATGTCCAGTGTAGTTTAATTACCTGAGCCTCTAAGGCTCAGTGATCAATGTTGTGTGTTTTATTTTACCAAACTAAACATACCTCAAATAACAAACACAGATTTATCAAAACAGATATTTTATTAATGCCGTCATGGCTTCCGTGAGACTACTTTTTCTGCATAAAACTGAAGCTACTGTGCTTAAAAAAAAAGAAAAATGTCCTTGTCCTTTAATGGTGCATAACCCAGCAAAGGTTTCAGGAAGGTAAAAAACTTGTCTTTGCACCTAACTGAATTATTCAGTAGGGTCATAGTCAACTTATGAAATCGGGTAGAGAATGTTAAATAGTAATTCCTGTGGAAAGTGATATCAGGCAAATGAGTTTTACTCAAACTGCTTTGTCCATCCTCTTATTCTAAACTAATGAATTTCTATTTTCTCTTCACATGAATATAATTCGCTGTATGTGCTAGTTAGCCATAATTCTAGCATATTTAAGTGCTCCTTGAGAAAGAATAATTTGGATCCCATCCTTGTTCTCTATGGTCTTTGCTACTAGAAAAGAATAGTCTATAAAGGCATAGTAAACTTATCAGTGTTAAACCTTACAAAGTTAGTATATATGCAAGTGTGTGTATATACACACAAATATACTCTATATACCAAATAGTAGGCTATATAGTGTTGCATTTTTGCTCACTTTTCAATACCCCTTATGATACTTAGTGTTTCCTGAGTCCATGAAATAGGCTACAGTATCTGGGGACAGTTTTAATTCTACTTAGGTAAGATTAGACTTCTTTGTGCTCAAGATTAAGGGAAATTTTTCAGAATTAGAGTGCTAGGGAAGATGCGGGTAGGGTCATTGTTGGGCTCATAGAAGATGCACGTTATAGTCCTTGGCATCTTATTAGAAGTTCAGGGTTAGGGCTCAGCTGTCCACTTGGAGCCAAAACTTTGTATAAAACCTATTATCTGGTCATAAAAGACATCAAGAGCTGATATCTGTAAAGACTGGTTCCAGAGGCACATCAAGGCAGACTGGAAAGAGGCCAAATTTGTCAAGATCCATGTGATCTCAGACGGTGGTAAGTAATGTGTTCTATGGCAGGCATGCAAATTCAGTATGCACGGGTTGGTTCAGATAGTGCTAGAGGATTGAGGGGTAGGGAGGGGTTTCAGCCAGGCAACACTCAGAACTGATTGTATCTGGTAATGAAACTAAAATTCTAAGACACAGAGTGCCTGGGTAGCTTAGTAGTTAAGTGACTGACTTCGACTCAGGTCATGATCTGACGGTTCATAGGTTTGGGCCCTGTACTGGGCTCCATCCCGAGAGTGGGCTCTGTGCTGACAGCTCAGAGCTCAGAGCCTGGAGCCTGCTTTGGATTCTGTGTCCCTCTCTCTCTACCTTTCCCTTGTTTGCTTGATCTCTCAAAGATAAACAAATGTAAAAAAAAAAAAATGTTTTTAAGACCTAATCCAGTTACACTTAAAAAGCCATCACCACAAAGGAAGTAAAAAACTGACTTGGGAGCAAATGGATTCCTAAGTGCTCACCCAGAGGGTTCTAACCTAGCTCTGTGGTTAGCCAAGAAGACTAAAGGATCAGAGAGGTAGGACGCGGGTCAAGACCACAGAGGCAGAGTGTCAATAGTCCCAGATGAGGGAGTTTTAGGAAGGCATGGCCAGAGGAAGATTAAAAAGCTGAAAAGTGAGAGATGATTGATACTCATCATTTACTTTTGCATAGAATAAGGGCAGGTAACCTAAAGAGCTGAAAATGAGAGAAATGGAAGTAGTTTCCAGATTGAATAAAAATGTTAAAGGAAAATCTGTAGAACAACTATTTTACGCAACGTTTAAATCAATTCTATGAAGCTTGTCATATATTTAAACCAAGTATAAATTTAAAATGGAATAGCCAAAAATCCTGATGCACCTTGTAGTTATTACAAACTTGGAGAGAATATGCTAATTGTGACTTAGGGACAGGAGCTTGTGATGCACCAGAGGAAATCCTGTGACCTGGCAATGTCAGCAAATTTAGGGCTGTCTCCACCATTTAAGTTGCAGTTAGAAGAAAGATTGATGAAGATTTAATATAGAGACACAAGGATTTTTTTTTTTAAGTAGTAGCTGGCCTAGAACTACTTAGCAACTGTAGGTTTTATTTTAATTTTCATTACAAATTAGCCATCTACATCTCTTTTTTTCTACCCCAATAAGAAGGCTAATCTTCAGTATTTGTCACTAACACCAGCCTTGCTCATATTTAGCTATATTCACTTTCTTAAGGAAATCTCAGCTTTGTAGTCATTAGTGATCATTATCCTTAAATGAAAATGTACTGGAAATAACTTTTATATCATTCTTATTGGGTAATTTAAGGGAGAAAATGGGAATATTAATGTTGAAAATGCACAGTATTATAGCTAAAAAGCTCGTTGAAGAGAGTAACAAAGATTACCAGGAAAGAAGTGTCCTTGTCTGGTGCTTCACATGAGGTCTCCATTATTTTATTCCCATTACCAGGAAAAACTCCTCCTTTTTTTCCTACAACAAAGAGAAAGAATGCCAGCCAAGGCGGCCTACCACCAAACTGGTGCCCTGAGCTCTCCCTATATGAAATACCAGCTTTCTTTTATTGCCAGAATTATTCAGTGAAACCTAAATTCATGCTTGAATTCTCCATCTTAAAAGATCTGATCATTTAACTTTTATTCTCAGTGTGGACCAAGCATTCATAAGCATGAAGTCTTACTTGCCAGATGCTGCCTTTACTCTTCAGTGAAAACAAAGTACCCAAAGGTGCTCTCACTTGGTAGTGACTGTGAGACCTGTGCTCAACAGCAGATGGGACTCAGCAAGTCCAGGCTCAAACAGCAGTGGAAAACCACTGACCAACCCTGAAGTCAGGAAGCAGGACAAGGCACTCGGTGCTCTTTTCCATTTACACTTGGGTTATGCAGCACCTGTTGAGACTGTACCAAATGCCAGGGGCACCTGGGCGGCTCAGTCAGTTAAGTGGCCAACTTCAGCTCAGGTCATGATCTTGCAGTTGGTGGGTTTGGACCCTGCGTCAGACTGTGCTGACAGCTCAGAGCCTGGAGCCTGTCTTCAGATTCTGTGTCTCCCTCTCTCTCTGACCCTCCCCTGCTTGTGCTGTGTCTTTCTCTCTTAAAAAAAAAAAAAAAAAAAAAAAAGAGATTGTACCAAATGCCAATGGAAGCTACCCCCAGATTGGCTCACCAGCACCGCCCGCCCCCCCGCACCAGTCATAGGCACTGATGTTCCCTCATGTCTTTTGTTGCTGCAGTTCCTGAGGCTGTCTTTCTTACCCATTTACTTACCAGTTATTCTCATGCTCTTTTTCATAGTCCTCTTTCCACTCTTGTCGCAAAGTCCAACTTCATTGTATTTCAAAAGTTCTCTGTAATTATCTTCTCTGTATAAGTACCTTACATCTGCTTCCCATCTTAACCTGAAACCTGGATTTCCACTGGAAACTTCTGGTTTTTCTGCAGCCTTCATGCATGGAAATTGGTCCATTTCTCTCACCTCCTGACCATGAAGCCAGGAGGCAAAGTCCCCATTCTTCCAACCATGCTTTTCAAAGCTTCATTATTATTCTTTTACCCTCCTGTAGAATACTTTCCTTCAAATTCCTACCTTCTTGCCTTTCTTATCATTAATCTATTTTGATGAGTCACTTGTTTACATTCATTCAGGGCTTAAGCTGAACTAAAGACTCTTTGGTTCTCTTCAATTGGCCCAAGGGTGAAAAATACACATATCTATTTGGATATTCATCAGACAACAAAATCTGTTTATTTTCTCCACTCAGTGACCTCTTTTACCCCTCAATTCTGCAGCTCACTCTCAAGAGTAAGCTTTAAACTTCTAAAAACTTGGTTCTTACTCAGTTTTTTCACTACAACCTTCTATTACTTTCATAACTTCATTTTGTAAGAATTAAATACATGATATGTAGGCCATTTAAAATATTTGATTTTGCAATGGGGGAAAAGATGAAAAACACCTTAAACTTTGAGGAAGATATCAATGTCAGTGGGTTTTTTAAAGTCGTAAAGAAAAAAATCAGTTTTTAAAAAAAATTTAAAGATTCAATAAAGAAAACAGAAATGCCAAAAATTATTTATAAAGTTGAATAAAATAGAAATAATATGAGTTTAAAGAAAAACACAGAAAGCACAATTAAAAGAAGATCGAATCTTTAAACTTCTTTTTAAATAAAAGAGAATGACCTAAATACCAATAAATCAGAATCTTCGACAAATGAGAAATTTCTTAAGGAGTTTATAGAAATGGACTCAGGAAGTCAAGAAAACTTGATTGGATCACTATACCATATAATGATGGAAATGGAATTTATAGCTGGGTGTATGTCATCCACACAAACACACTAGGCCCAGATACTTCTGTTCTTTTTTTATCCTATTGCTGATTTTCAAACTCTTAAACATGATTTTATAAGGATGCAGGTCTGAAGAAACTGACTCTAATCATTAGACAATAGAAGAGCACACATTGCCCAAGGCCGGAGGGGACCACCCTTGTAACACCCGATCAGGAAAGGCCAGCTGACACCCTCAACATTTCTAAGGGCAGGCCTAGAAGGCTAGTCGTGCCCTACATGAGGGTCCTGGGTCCACTCTGTAATTGGTCAATACTCTAAATGTTGTGATTGGGTCCTGCCAAAAGTAACAATGTATGGTTAAAGTTACTGCCAATAATGATAGGTGACAGTGATTGGACCCCTGTACCTGTGTCACAATTTCCTGTAACTCCCCCTTCCCAAACCCATAAAGGTCCTACCCCGCCTTTGTTCGGGGTTCTCAGCATGGATCCACTGCGCCTGTAAAGTTTGTGAACCTGAGTTTAGACCCGACCAGCCTAAGCCCGTAATAATAAAGCCCTTTGCTTTTGCATGTGTGACTCAGTGTCCCCGGTGGTCTCTGGTTTTGGGGATGATAAATAAATCTTGGGCATAACAATTTTCTGAAATAAAATTTTAAGGCTTTATTTCCCCCCTGAATACAGTTTAATTTTTCAATGAAATATGTTTTCTGGAGAGGTGAAATATCCACATTTCAGAAATGAAAAAAACTGAGAACTAAGAAGGTGAGCTTTCCATGGTCATGGGGATGTAACTCCCATAAGCGGTCCAGTTAGCATGACTGCAAAAACAACAGCAACAACAAAACCCACTAGTCCATAACTTGGTGACATTTTTTTTAAACAACCTTAATTTGGCCCATGAATCTACTACCTGGGGGGAAATGTCAAGGAATTTGCAGATCTGTTTTAAAGCCATCCCAGGAACCCAAGAAGCAGTGGTTTTAAAAGATGTGACCTGATAGAAGATAGACGCTTAAAACTGCGATTGTCTAAAAGACAATGATCCAAAGAGACTCAGAACAGAGAATTTTCAACCTCAATGAAACAGCAAGTTAGTATGATAGGAAAGAGGATAAATAGGCAGAGAGGGAAAGATTAGTGCCTGAGGTCCTGGGAAGGGAAAAGACATACTTTGGAACAGTGGTGGGAATGTCTGACCACAGGAAATCCCCTCTGACATAAGGTTCCTCTTAAGAATGTAATAGACCCTGAGGTGCCTGGGTGGCTCAATAGATTAAGTCTCTGACTTTGGCTCAGATCATGATCTCTTGGTTTGTGAGTTCAAGCCCCATGTCAGGCTCTGTGCTGACAGCTCAGAGCCTGGAGCCTGCTTTGGATTGTTTCCCTTTCTCTGCCCTTCCCCCACCAGTGTGGTATCTCTCTCAAAAATAAACCAACACTAAAAAAAATTTTTTTAAAGAATGTAGCAGATCCCACCTTTTCCCCCTCAGGTTCCCCTCAGGAATTTGACTAAAGTACTAACTAAAAATAAAAACACATAGACCATAAAACATATGACTCACAAAGAACACTCCTCACACAGTAGAGCCATGCCAGTCAGGAATGGGCAACCCGGCACCTAAAACTATCAAGTCAATAAGGGTAGAACCTGAGAAGGAACAAGGGGGGAAGAGGAGTGGATGTGTGTGACCAGAATCTTATAAAACAAAGGCCCTTGCCTCTAGTGTGCAGACAAATTCACTTTCGAATGTCCTACTTTTCTACTATTCTTCCCTTCTGATCGTACACTCAAACTTTTGCCTGCTGCTCATTTTTGTCCACCTTTTCATTCTTCAAAGCGGTGAGACAACAAATCTCAGGTGTTGAGGTCAAAAAAAATCTGCAGCATTAGGAAAGACTAACCCACCAGCAGAACAAAAACATGTCCAAGGCAGGATTCTAGATAGAGAAAGTCCCATTCTCCTCCCTCCCTCCCCTTCAAGATTCTTATTACTGATCTAGCCCTGGGTTCTTGGTGAGCCTAAGATCATAATGCAACATTGCTAAGATATATTGAAAAATATCTGCAATATCTTGAAAGCAAGAATTGCCCCCAAATTTTCAAGAGAATAGTAGAAAAAATATACCTACTTAATTTATGAGCTTAATATTTTATTTTTTTCAATGTTTATTTTTGAGAGAGACAAAGTACTAGCAGGGGAGGGACAGAGAGAGAGAGAGAGAGAGAGAGAGAATCTGTCTGAACTGTCAGCACAGGGCCTGAAGCAGTGTTTGAACTCGGGAACAGTGAGATCATGACCTGAGCTGAAGTTTAACCAACTGAGCCACCAGGTGCCCCTGTGAGCTTAATATTAAAATGATAAAGTGGCAGCTTTCTGTCTCCCTTTCTGTTATTGTCAAAAACTGACCTCTGTGCTTCTGAGCCAAAATGGGCAAAGACAGAGTTTGGGATAAAGAGGAAGGGTAACTTTGTTGCTTTCCCTAGCAAACGAAGCTTCGGCAGGTTATGGCCTTCAGCCTGCTGCACGCTTGACCCAAGGAAGGAGCGAGGGGTTTACAGGAAAATACAGGCTCTCGCTTGTTTTGGCAGGAATTGTGTACTTGCTGCCAACTTCCTCTGTCATGTCTTTAGGGTGGTGCTGGGTTCCTGAATCAAATGGCTAAGAAAGGAGGAGGGGAGATTTGCTGAAGAGAGAAAAGTTACTTTAAACTCGAGCTTCACTGAGGCACTAACGTAGTCATTTGGATTTTTCTATTACTGGCAGAAATTCAGCTATTGGAGTGGTGCGGTACCAAGGGAAAGCCATTTATTCCCCAGGTTTCTTGAGAAAAGAGGGGTGGGGGGTGGACATGTGACTGTGTTGGTCCAAGTACAGCTTACTGAATCAAGATTCTGAGAAAACTTTTTTTGTTTAAAAAAATTTTTTTAACATTTATTCATTTTTGAGAGAGAGAGACAGACAGACAGAGAGACAGAGACAGGATCCAAAGCAGGTTCCAGGCTCCACCGAGCTGTCAGCACTGAGCTTGAACCCATGAACCCTGAGATCATGACCTGAGCCAAAGTCAGATGCTTAGCTGACTGAGCCACCCAGGGGCCCCCAGAGGGCCTTTTAAAAGAGGCGTGACCCAACTTCACATGCTCTTTCATTCTTTTTTCGTCTCTTACCTGGACTGCCTGTGTCTTGACTCTTGAAGTCATTTCTTGAACATGAAGACAAGGTTCACAATTACTGCCTGGTTTAAAAATCTTTTGTGTCCTCTTTTCAAAGTATGTGAATTTATTGGCCTCCCCTGCCTCCGTTCTCTTCTCGTGTTTAAAAGTATATAAAAAAACATTGCAAAAGTGATTTATTTTCCTCCTCTAACAAGAATCCATAACTAGGGCAATGGCTCTGCGATGCCATCAGTGCTTTGGGCCCCATCTGCCTATGGGGCCTGCAGGTTTTGAAAAGTGACTTTTATCCTCAGTTGCAACCGGGCTTCTGCGCTCCCATGCATCACAAAGACCTTCCAGAAGATAAAAGGTGAGGCGGAAACTAAAAGTAAAAGGGGGATGACAGCTAAATCTGTTTCATTTAATCCTAGAATAAAGCTCTCTCCTGGGGTTCTGCCCAGTATTATTCCATTTACATTTTCCTGGCCAGAAGCATATCACTTAGACTACACCTAGGTGGGCAGCAGCCTGGAAAATCATGTACGCAAGCTGGAAACATTATTAAACCAAATAGAATTGGTTTCTGTCCCTTTAAAAAGAAAAGGGATGGGGGAGGGGATGGAGTGGACAGTCAGTGCCTTCTAGATAGGACCTCTTTCTCCTCAACATCTGATCTTGTTTGATTATATGTAGCAAACCAAAGCCATCGGGATATTCAATATTTAGTCCAAAGTAGACAAATGGACATTTTTCAAGATAGGAAAAAAAAGTCCCAGACCTTCAGTAATGATTTTAACTATTAATACAGACAGACCATTTGTCCAGTCTTCTAAAGAGATTACATTAGTGTATGTGGTACATTGAGATTATTATATTTAATATTGGCATTCGGCCCCGATTTATTAAAAAATCTAGGGTAACTTTGTCTAACTTCCCAGTGAAAGCTCTTGGATATTATATTCTTAACCCAAATGTCCTTATTAGATTTTCCTCAGGCGTTTAGCCATTTTGTTACATCTTACAGCGGCAATAACTCTCGATTCCATAAAAAATGGAATTTTACAAGCGGGACAAACGGTTCCATAAATTAAGAGGAATACCTGCCTGGGCTGGAGCCACGCATTTCTTTCTTATTCACACTTTTGTGATGTATTTGTCTGGGAATCACGCTCTCATTTTTCTGAAATTTACAACTCCTTTTGATGGGTTGAAAATCCGGTGAAAAATTGGTTGACACCTAGAATATCAAGAACCAAGGAACTTATAAGTAAAATGCATATTTCCTCTATGAATGTTTTCTCAAAACTTGGTTCTTCCTAATATGTATTTAGTAAGGTTTTTCTCCCAGCCCACTTTCAGTAGTTGTGTGTGTAAATACATACGTACATACATGTAGTTATCCATGTCCATGTCGTTGAGAATTTTTCGTTTTCCTGAGACAAAATCACATCGATAGGTTTTTTTTTCTTGAAAATCTAGTTTTAATGCAAATCTGTACATGACAATTGCTTTTAAAGGAAACTAATCCTGTAGAAACATTGGTGGAACAAGAATAATTTACATTTTGCATTTCAATTAATATTGCATCTGATCATTTTCTCACATGTTACAGTGTGGCAACTTTATCAGAATGGGTAAGCACTTTTCATATTTTCACATTTGAATCATTTACTTAGAGGTCAAGTCAGGAATATAGAACCCAAGTGTTTTGTGCAAGACAGACACTTCAATGCCCATGCAAACACTGAAAATAACAGTCGTAGAAGAATGAATTCTAGCATTATTATCTGCCCAGTATATATTAAGTACCTATTAAATTCTAAGAAAAAAGTATAAAATTTAAAAATTACTAAATTTTTTCAAAATGTATGTGGCTTAAGAATTTCAACTTAAAGATTCTGAAATATCTTTCTTCTGATAGTCTTAGGACAACTCTTCATAAGAGTCAATACTAATTTATTTTTTTATAGGGGTACAATATCTCTGAACTTTTATAGATTTTTCTGAAAACGGATCAGACTTCACTCATAAATATGTATTAAGCAACTACTGTATCCCAAGTCCCATGCTTTGGAAAGAAAGTTTGTTGATCCATAAGCATTAGTTAAAGAAAAAGCCCAGGTTTGCAGGGGCAAAAAGTTAAAGCTAAACTTAGTTACGTATTTATACTTCATATGACTTTTTAAAAATAAAATTCTTAATGCTTTATTTCTATGTTAGTGTGCGATTAAATAGATGTGGGATTACAGAGAACTCTAAACAGGCCATCTCTGTATTGGAGAATCATGACTTCTCTCCAGGTATTTTAAAATGTCCACTGGAAACTATGCTAGGTATTTAAAGCTAATGCAGATACAAGAATTGATAGGGAAAAACCTGTTATGAGATAGTTGATGGGCCTGATAGGGGAATTCCAGTCCCTGCCAGAAGACTCCCATTCCGGGGTTTTTTCCCACTCTGCATGCCTTGTGAACAGACTATGAACAGACTATAAATTATCTACTCTGCTTATGCTCAGGGCTCAGACCTCTGGTAAATGATCTTCTCTGAGCCCACGTGTCTAAAATAAACCTCCTACTTTCCAAGACCTCTGAGTGCCGCTTGGTTCTTCTGGGTGGGGGGGGGGGGGGGGGGGG